>NC_084541.1:8003684-8303684 GCF_024500275.1 Phycodurus eques
TAAAATTCTAACTTAATGATTATTTGCTAAAAACAAGAGAGTTTCAGTTTGAACAATAAATGTCTTGTCTTTGTAGTGTATTCAATTAAATGTAGGTTGAACATGATTTGCAAATCATTGTATTCTGTTTTTATGTTCAACACAATGTCCAAACTTAATTGGAATTGGGATTGTATAAAGATATTTTGTTGATCGCATAGCCGTAATTGCATGCCTTTTTACAAAAAAAATTGTCCACAAAACTAGTTACCAAGAATGTTATATTAATTGTTGACAGGATCGCATGGTGAGTAAAATGCATGTGGTAAAGATGGATCTGTATCCATAAGTGAGCATGGCCCCAGCAAGCAGTCTGAGGCCTGCACAGAGGGCTTCACCATCTTTATTTTGCACGCATATTCCTGCTGAGAGTTTAAGGTGGCAGTCTTTAGGATAACCACGTTATCCCTTTAATCAGCTCTATTCTTAACGCTATTAAAACAGTCGAGCCTCTCCGCTGCAGGCCCACTTCAGCCCATTTTGCTTCCTCTGAGGGGAAATGAGTGCTTCCTGGTGCTTCCATCTTTTCTTGCAACACTGCAGTTCAACCTAATGAAAGTAACACTCATCTAATCCCTTTGCTAATGTTTATGGTAAAAACATAATACACATTCTGAAAATTGCCCTGGCTAGCTAATTTAAATTTAATCCCTAGCGTCAAAGCACCATCTCTGTGGATCATCCAGTCTTTAATCTCGTTGGCAGGGGGGCACTGTGTACTCTATGGGCCATTGAGAGAGAGAGAGAGAGAGAGAGAGAGAGAGAGAGGGTACAGCTGCTGAATGCCATGTCAGAAAGTCTCCAGCACACACTTGTAACTTGTTGGCCAGAACAGCTGCTGGGGTGGGACCTTCCCGAATTATCTGCAGCTCATAGTTTAGGTGTGTGTCATCAAATATGCTGTGATGTATCTCCACCATCCCCAAATGTGACACTGCAGTACCATCCATTGTCACAACTTTAGAAGATGGTACACTTTAACTGAGTCTTTTTTTTTTTTTTTTTGTGGCTTTTTCTTCATACTATTCTCTCCTGTCTTTTTTTCCTTAATTTATTTCCTGTTTACCAAACTATATAGATGTGGATCATTAATTTGTGAAATTATAGCAGAATTGCATGTTATTCTTCTTCCTGATTTTACCCGTTTGCCATGACATTTTTGCTTGGCAGAGTTCATGGGGCTCAATCATAACCAATGGCCATTTAGGGGAAATAAACTGAATGTGTAAACATTCAGATTATTCCTTTACAGCGAACACCTGCTATTCACAGAGATAGCGAAAGATCCATACCGTGAATAGCAAAAAGATGCAAATAATTGATGTCCCACCCCCACAAAAAAGATTAGGCATTGTTTTGGTAAAGCACTTCGAATGGAGTGAACCATAAAGCACCATGATGGTGGCAAAGCTTTTAAAACAGATTGCCATAAAGCACCATGCATCTACAATTTACATAATCATGAACCCATGTTACATAAATGAAGGTACCGTATTTTCGACAATAAGGCGCACTTAAGTCTTAAATTTTCTCCAAAATGGAGCGTCTTGTGTGCGCACAGAGTTCCAACATCTATAAATGTTGTGTGATGAGGGCTCCGCCATTTTAAAAAAACAATTTTTGACCGCTTGACTGACTAGGAGCATTTCCTGCCGACACGCTGCTTATACAGAGGAAAAGCGGATGTGGTTGAGGACAGCATGCGGACGTAAAGGGGGAAGGGTGCGTGATGGAGGACTCTAAAGCCACGCCCCCAGTAGGTATATAGCGCCGGGGTGTGCGTTGTGGAAAACATCGGTTTGGCTAAGGACCCCCCCTGAAAATGGCACCTACGAAGAGACGCGCTTACGAAGCACAGTTTAAACTGCAAGCTGTCAGTTACGCGGAGCAACATGGGAATCGAGCAGCCGCGAGAGAATTCAAGATCAACAAATCCATGGTTCGCCAGTGGAGGAAGCAGGAAGACGAGGTTCGACAATTCAAGAAGACGAAGCTGAGTTTCCGCCAGGGTGTGCTTTGTGCAAAACATCGGTTTGGCTAAGCATACCCCCCCAAAAATGGCACCTACGAAGAGACACGCTTATGAAGCACAGTTTGAATTGCAAGTTGTCAGTTACGCGGAGGAACGTGGGAATCGAGCAGCTGCGAGAGAATTCAAGATCAACGAATCCATGGTTCGCCAGTGGAGGAAGCAGGTAAATGAGCTTCGCCAAGTCAAGAAGACAAAGCTGAGTTTCCACCAGGGTGTGTATTGTGCAAAACATTGGTTTCGCTAAGGACCCCCCCCCCCCCCCCCCCCCGAAAATGGCACCTACGAACAGACACGCTTACGAAGCACAGTTTAAACTGCAAGCTATCAGTTATGTGGAGGAACATGGGAATAGAGCAGCCGCGAGAGAATTCAAGATGAACGAATCCATGGTTCGCAAGTGGAGGAAGCAGGAAAAAGAGCTTCGCCAAGTCAGTCAAGAAGACGAAGCTGAGTTGCCGCGGAAACAAGGCGAGGTGGCCCAAGTTGGGAGACCAACTCTATCAATGGATTAATGATCAAAGAACAGCCGGGAGAAGCGTCTCTACAGTCCCCATTCGACTGAGTGCAATAACGCTTGCAGAAGAAATGAAAATCAAACATTTTCAAGGAGGCCCGTCTTGATTTCGTTTTATGAAACTGCGGCATTTATCCAGCCGGGCAAGCACTACCGTGGCGCAGCAACTTCCGGCGGATTACAAGGAAAAGATGGCGTGGGAGCGATGGATGACAGATGGCGAACACAGCTTTACTAAGACTGGGAGGCAACGCCGGGCGAGTTACGCCACCATATGTGAATGGATTGTGGATGCTTGGGCTAAGGTATCTGCTTTCACTGTTGTCTGAGCTTTCGCAAAAGCCGGCATCATTGGTGAACAGCCCCCCGGCAACAAGACTGACTCAGACAATGACGAGAGGGAACCTGGCGTGTTTGGAGAACTTGCCCAGCTGTTCATTTCGGATACTGACGACGATGGATTTGTGGATGAGGATTGATTTTTAAAAAAAAAAAAAAAAAAAAAAAAAAAAAAAAAAATATATAACGTGAGTACATTGTTAAATACTTCAATAAAGTACAACCGAACTCAGTTTTGCTCCCGCTGCCTTTTTAAAAACATTGTTTTAGCGTGCATGCATGCTTACCGTATGTTTTACCATGCCTGCGCCCAATAATGCGGTGCGCCTTATGTATGTGTTAAATACAGAAATCGACCCTATAACTGAGACTGCGCCTTTTAATACGGTGCACCCTATGGTCGTGAAAATACGGTATTCAGTAGTTAAATTAGTCAACATGAAAACAAACCACCTCAACATGAGGTTCATCAGTTATTTGCTAGCATACTAGCTAAATAACACGGTAGCACATACTGACGAGACATCACGTGATATGCAAACAAAATATGTGCACTTGCATTTTACATAATTGGTATGAAGTCATACACACCTTTTCATATTTACACAGTAAATGTAAAGTAATAGTTAAATTATAAGTTAAGTATACTTCATGAGCGTCGGTAGAGAAGCAGAAACGTACTTTCAGTTTCACCTTTGACAGTGGACGAGGTGCATTTATGATTGGCTGTCTAACACAGATTAAAAAAACAATCAATGAATTAAATCTAACAACACCAAGATTCCACGAGATTGTGCCAAAGTAATTCATTGGTTTGCCTGAGCACAAAAACGGTGAATAGACAAGATTTTCAGCAAATAATGGGTATAGGTTTAAAAAAAGAGAAAATGCACCATCTGCTGCACTTGATGAAGGTACTACTTCCTTTCCTCCAATGCAGAATGGGTGGTAAAAATTTAATATGAATAAGTGAAAGTTTATCTTGCAAGCAAAAAGGGATTTTTATTTTTTTTTTTTTAAAACCATGAATGTCTTTAAATAAGCATGTCTAATGTGATAATGAGCCTTTTTATGATAGAAAGAAAAATAGAAGGTGTGGCTGCAGACATCTGTCCACGAAGAACACATTGTGTCAACAGCTGCTGTGGACTCAAAAGTCCCGCAGCGATGAAAGTTGAATCATTAAATATTACAGCAAAGGTGTAACATTATACAACAATGTCTTTGGGCTTTTTGTGTCGGGTGGGCCTTTTGTAATTGGCACTCACTGTGGCTGAAAGCATGGTTACATGATGAGTAAAGCACAAAGACTCTAATCAGGATTCCTAAGGCAAATTTGTTTTTTGAAAAGAACAGCATTTATTTGACTGTAACTGACTTGTATAGCTTAATATATATTGTATAGCTCCAATAACTATTACTAGTTGTGGACTGGTGACCCCTTATTAAACAAAATGGAATGCTAATAACAAAAACATTTGGCTTTTTGTTTACAGCATAGTAGCATCTTTTTAGAGCTAATGTCAAATAATTTGCATACATGTATATAAACATGACCACATTTTAACCATGGAAAGTGTAGAGACACAGGTTAAGTTCTAGCACAATATATACTGTTCTGATCAACTACATTTGGAACATTGGATGCGCATGTATTGAGGTAGTATGAATTTTAGACGTGGAACTTTTTGTTCAAATGTGCAAAGATGGTTATCTTTTTAATTTTAAATGTTTCATTCAATATCTTGTGCAGTCTTTTGCAAAGATCCAGAAAAATACCCATTCAACAAATAAAATTTCACTCCAATTAAAAGTTTTGAATGGTGTTTCGACACCTGAATAGTAATACATATATGGAGGGTTGCAAGTGCTTTTATTTTTTTAATTTTTTTTTTTTTTTTTTTTTTTTTTTTTTTTCTGCTGCTTTGTCTTGTGATTTATGTACTGTATTCCTGCTCATTTTTCTTTTGACCTCATAGGTTACTTGTCTTCAAGATTTCTTTGGGGACGATGATGTCTTCATTGCATGTGGACCTGAGAAATTCCGCTACGCACAGGATGACTTCTCTCTGGATGAGAATGGTAAAGCTATTATTTTGCATATGACTCAAACAATTTGACATTTTACACGTGCATGTTCTAATGAAATCCAGTACAAGAAATGTTTTGGGGGGGAAATCCCCCTTGACAGCTACAATATATAATTTCTATTGTGGTTGCAGTGGTGTGGAACTACTGCAATCTACTGATCTTTTTCTGTTATGTCCCTCAAGTTGGGCTAAATACTGTAGGCTTAATATTGCTCGTGGAGCTCTGAGTGTTGAAGGAAGGCGTCTGAGGGAGGACAATGAGGAGACGGAAAAGAGAGTCTGTTATCTGTAGGCAGCACCGGGAATAAGAAAAGGTAGAAAAAGAACAGTTAATCTGCCCAGTGACAGGTTTAGGCCATCTGATGTGCCGCTAAAGATAGAGAAATGTTAAAGCCTCTTAGTTAGGCTCTGTAGTCACATCAAGCCTTTGTTATTTCTTCCTTAGTTGTTTTTAAACCACTTCCCCAGAATATTAACACAATCTAATGTGACCCAATGCATCATGAATTCTGCCTTTACAAAGATGATAATGCTCAGTTTTGAAGGTCTGCCTACCACCTCTTTGTCTACCACCTCTCAGGATGATGCAGTGCTCGTCTATGAGCTGTGAACAATAGTACATTGGTTTATATCTATTGGGTGAATAGTCTTTGAAGGTTAAGATGAAGACCGACATCCTGTGTCCCCTGGAGACTGAGGGAGGACTGATAATATATCATAATTAGCATCTAGGAGGAAGATGCCTTTTTCAACATTGCTCCCCACAATGTTAAAGGCACAATTTTTGTCATGCTTTTTCAATTACGTGTTACTATAAGATGTTTTGTTTAATAAAAACAATCAATGATCAGCGCTGGTTCAGCTTCTTGGTATTTGGCCCCCACTAAGAGGTTACCAGGCAACCGTAACTGAAGTCTGTGGTCAGTGGCTTTGGGCATTATCTAACTCGCCACATTTTTTATTTAATAAAAATACACAAGCTGTATTTTTTTTTTTGGTGCACATTACATGCTGCCAAGGTCATTTTGTGGTTCGTTAAAGCAGCTAATAGAACGATGGAATGCAAGACTATGAAACGCATAAAGTTAAAAAAAAAAAAAAAAAAAAAATTCTGTATTTTCTGCTTTCTTAGCCCAAAGCCTTTAAGCATTTTAGGTTATGTGATACAAGATATAAAGATGAAATTGAAACTTCAGCCAGTGTAAATCCATACTTAATCTGCCCGACAACATTTGTCAGACATAAATAATAACAGCTTGGATCTTAAAGCTCAGTCAAACATTTTCCATCTTTTATTCAGAAAATGAATGTCAGAGAGTTAGTGCTCATTTTGCACATTTGACTTTGGACAAAGTCCAAGCTAAGCATTGTTTATTAAAAAATAAAAAGTGCCGATGGTTTCCCATTACAGAGTGCAGAGTGATGAAGAATCAGAAAGGTCATCGTAGTTTAATCAAGAGTCCTGGATCCGTCAAACGCTGCAAGTCCCCTGCTGAATCAAGTAAGCTCTTTTATTCAGCTTTGCAAAATGTAATTCATAAAGTTTTAGAAGATCGGAGAAATTGTAGTGGTCTGCAACAATACCCTTTCTTGTTATTTCTAGTAATCTAGTGTCTGACCCACATTGTGATCCATCAGCAACTGCAGAAAGAGACTTTGTCGTCTAATAGAAAATCAAACAGACAGCTGATAAAAATAGACCAATTGTAGCCCAGGTACATCAAATTTAAGAATAGTGACACAATGACCTTTTTTTTCTTTTCTTTTTAATGCTAACAGTTTGTGTTGCATTACTGCATTGAGTGGTCCAAATGTCCACTACTTAATATTCTCATTAAAACTTCTAGTTTTTTTAGCCTTTGAGAAGAGAATGAAAGAACTTACATTTCATAACCAAAAGATAAACTGCATCCAGCTGTTTGTTGGATAATGTGGTATTTAAACATTTCATGATATCCGGGAGGCATTAGAAGAATGCTACCTCGCTTTTGGGATTTTTGCATTTCGTTCCAAGTTTTAAAATTTTCTTGGGTTCTTGTTTGCCACTGCCCTGAATTCAAGCATTTTGTTGCGTGACCAAGCCGCAGAACAGATGTCAAGTAAAATGGCCTGCAGGGTGGATGAGGAGGTGACACAATAACAGTCAAGGGCTGTGGAAGTGGGGGTGGAGGTATAATCCTTCAGTCCTGTTTAACTGACTTGATTGGTTTATTGATCAGTATTGACTGGGGATCCTGTGCAGATGCTTGTACCGATTCGCTGTTAAATTGTAATTTAATTGCATTTGTACACCACAGATGAATGTTTGCCCACAGTAAAAGAAATGAATATATGGGTTGACTGGCTCAGAGGAACGCAGTCTCAAATATCTCCATGTTGGATTTGATATTCCATGGAATATTATTAAATCCTAAGAAACCCAAACCTAGATGTGGTCTGTAATGCTTTGGGGATTTTATGTACTAACGTGATAGTGGGATTGTGGTTTTTGGGTGGCCTTCTTCTTAATGATAAATTTAGTCTGCGTGAGTGGTTTAAATGAAGCCTGCGCGCAGCTTAACAATGAATCTTTGTCCGAGTTGTTTTTTAAAACACTCAGTGGCCACCTGGCTGGTCGTCTGCTCAAGTCTCTCTTGCTGACAAAACGCTCCTTAAACCACTTTAAAAAACTCTTGTTGCTCTAAGATATAAACACTAATACGCCAAAGGATGGAATCTTACAATGTTGCACAATGAGAGCCAAGCATTGGATGGAAATTGAGAGTAACTTACATTGGTTGTGCTGTTGGAAGAAAACCATCTATGATCCATGGTGATATCTGCTATTGTTTTATAAATTAGCCCAACTGTTATGTAACATTGGGGAGGAAGTGCAGAGCCACTTGCTCACAAAATATTTACTTGTTTAATTTCTCGCTTGATGGGTGCAAGGCACTCCAGAGAATTTAATTAATTTGTACACAAACAAAGGTCAGTGTTCCATGTCACTGGCGTTGGGCGGAATCTTTACATCACCCAAAGGATCCCTTTTCAGGAAACCAAAACAAGTTTGTTGAGCATTGCATCGTCAGAGAGAGAGCCACTTTCAACACTTCAGATTGGACAATCGTTTGTTTATTAAAAAAAAAAAAAAAAAAAAAAAAAATCCACATGGGGACTGGCCAAGAGTATCGATTTGTGGGGGGAGGGGACATGAAATTGACCAAATTTGAACATGGACGCTTTCCGCCCAGCAACAGTGATTTGTCCCCTTTAATACTGATATATATCTAGCCATGGTGTGAAAATCTGTAATTGAGACCCCCCTTTACAAAAAAGTTTAGAATTGCCTATAGATGCCACAATGGTGGCAAAAGCACTACATGAAGCTCCTCAACTCACTCCAGCATTATTTGGCACCAAGATGCCACAAGATGAGGGCAAAGTAATGCTTGTCAACTTACTTCAACATATTTCCTTGGCCACAAGATGGCACCAAAAGCATCCATCCATCCATTTTCTACCGCTTATCTGAGGTCGGGTCGCTGGGGCAGTAGCTTTAGCAGGGACGCCCAGACTGCCCTCTCCCCAGCCACTTCATCCAGCTCTCCCGGTGGGATCCCGAGGCGTTCCCAGGCCAGCCGAAAGACGACGTCTCGCCAGCGTGTCCTGTGTCGTCCCCGGGGTCTCCTCCCGGTGGGACGTGCACGGAACGGCTTGATGTAGCCAGCAGAACCACATCATCTGCAAAAAGAGATGGAATACCGAGGCCACCAAACCGGACCCCCTCTGTGCCTTGAGATTCTGTCCATAAAAGTTATGAACAGAATCTGTGACAAAGGGCAGCCTTGGCGGAGTCCGACCCTCACCGGGAACCGGTCCGACTTACTGCCGGATATGCGGACCAAACTCTTGACTCTGGTCATACAGGGACCGAACAGCCCGTATCAGGGGGTTCGGTACCCCATACTCCTGAAGCACCCCCCACACGACTCCCCAAGGGACACGATCGAACGCCTTCGCAAAGTCCACAAAACACATCTAGACTGGCTGGGCGAACTCCCATGCACCCTCGAGGACCCTGCTAAGGGTGTAGAGCTGGTCCACTGCTCCACGGCCAGGACGAAAACCACACTGCTCCTCCTGGATCTGAGGTTCGGCTTCCCGACGGACCCTCCTCTCCAGCACCCCTGAATAGACCTTACCAAGAAGGCTGAGGAGAGTGATCCCCCTGTAGTTGAACACACCCTCCGTTCCCCCTTCTTAAAAAGGGGGTCCACCACCCCAGTCTGCCAATCCAGAGGCACTGTCCCCGATGTCCACGTGATGTTGCAGAGGCGTGTCAACCAGGACACCCCCACAACAACTCTGGGTGAATTGCCACCGAGGATCTTTTTAACCACCTCGGTGACCTCAACCCCAGAGATAGGAGAGCCCGCCTCAGAGAACCCAGACTCTGCTTCCTCATGGGAAGGCATGTCGGTGGAATTGAGGTCTTTGAAGTATTCTCCCCACCGGCTCACAACGTCCCGAGTCGAGGTCAGCAGCACCCCATCCCAACGATACACAGTGTTGATGGTGCACTGTTTCCCCCTCCAGAGACGCCGGATGGTGGACCAGAATTTCTTAGAAGCCCTCCGGAAGTCTTTCTCCATGGCCTCACCGAACTCCTTCCATACCAGAGTTTTTGCTTCAGCGACCACCGAAGCTGCATTCCGCTAGGCCAGCCGTACCCATCAGCTGTCAGTCACGCCCTTCCAGGTCTCACTGTCATTGCCCACGTGAGCATTGAAGTCCCCCAGCAGAACGATGGAGTCCCCAGCGGGAGCGCTCTCCAGCACCCCCTCCAAGGACTCCAAAAAGGGTGGGTACGCTGAACTGCTGTTTGGTACTAAGGCACAAACAACAGTAAGGACCCGTCCGGAGGGAGGCTACCCTCTCGTCCACCAGGGTGAACCCCAACGTACAGGCGCCAAGCCGGGGTGCAATAAGTATACCCACACCTGCTCGGCACCTCTCACCGTGGGGAACTCCAGAGTGGAAGAGAGTCCAACCCCTCTCAAGAAGACTGGTACCAGAGCCCAAGCTGTGTGTGGAGGAGAGTCCGACTATATCTAGTTGGAACTTCTCGACCTCACACACCAGCTCGGGCTCCTTCCCTGCCAGAGAGGTGACATTCCACGTCCCTAGAGCCAGTTTCTGTAGCCGGGGATGGGATCGCCAAGGTCCCTGCCTTTGGCCACCACCCAGCTCGCACTGCACCCGACCCCTATGGCCCCTCCCACAGGTGGTGAGCCCATGGGAAGGGCACCAAAGCAGTACTTTTAAAGTATATTAGACAGTGCTTTAGCCTGAGCACAAAACAGTGAACTTAGTGCGTTTTTCCTCGCAAAGAACTAAGGATAGGTTCAAAACCAAACATGCAAATACTGTAAGGTGAAGCCGCAAGTGGCGAATCGCAAATAGGGGTAAACACTGTATTACTTTATTTTTATTTAATTTTATTTATTTTTGTTTTGTTGTTGTTAGTCCTTACTTTCTCATCAATGCAACTCTCTTTTTTACCGCTTCCTCTTGTCCTCTCAGTCAACGGGACAGGCTCCAGCAGCCAGATTTCCACCCCCGTCTCCAAGCACTCCCCCACCTCCACTCCGACTAGTCCTTCACTCAACAAGCAGAAGGTAACCGCACTTTATTTTTTTTATTTATTTTTTATTTTATTTTTTTTAATACCTGTAATGTATTTTTGGTCCTCAAACACATAATTTGAACATGTTTACAGGACCTCTACCTGCCCTTATCTCTGGATGATGATGATTCTATCGGGGAGTCCATGTAGACTGAAGCTTTTTAAGACCCGAGCGCGCCACCTTGTGGTCTGGGAGATCCACTGAAGTGTCTACTCAGATGCCCTTTGCTGCTTGAGAACACACAAAAAACATAATTTTTTAAAATCAGTTTTCACCACCAAAATAGTCATCTCACCGTTGCACAAATGTATTTACACTGTTCACTTGCAAGCAGACTTCTGTTTAAAATTTTCACTTTTGCTTTTAGACAATTTACTCTCCAACCACAAAATTCCAAGTAGCAAAATGGGTGACTTTTGGGGTCAAATCTGACTTTTGTACAACTTTATATCCGTGATGTTCCCCCATATCGTTTCCCCCTTTTTAGGGTGCAAAAGCTAGTCTTTTTGTCTGAAGGTCCAGCGTTTTAAACCTGCTGTAAATACTGTGTATAGTTCTCATAACCCGGTTTTCCGGTTGTCCGTTGCTGTGCTTCCATTATGTCGTCTTAACATTTGCTCAACTTCAGGCTGTAGTCAAAGTAGAAGAACTCCTGGGGAGGCAATGTACGGAAAGATCTCCTGAAAAGGAAGCTAATCCTGATCATTAATCGCAATAACTGGAAATAACACATTCCTAGGGAGATTCTTTAAAAAAAATAAAATTTAAAAAAAAAAAAAAAAAAACTGGTTCCATACATAAAGTAGCAGGCTATACCTGGTTACATCATATACCCTCTGTGTTGTACATACTGCAGTGCATGCTACTGGTGAATTATTTTAAAGCTTTAGGTGCATAAAAGATGATTTGAAGGACTTAACAGTGCATAAGATTGACCAAAGTTCAACTTGTTAAATTTGGCCAATCAGTATACAGCAGTGTTTTAGTAACAGTTTAGCAATTCACAGATGAATACATAAGTCGCAAAGCCAAAGTTGCAGGATTTATTTAGGATTTAAAGGGGACTTTATTAGTTACTAGAAAATATTCTGGAGGAATACCTGATGTAAGCATGTTCCTCCCAAGGTTTGACATAACACGTTTAATATTTTATAAAATCTATTAATTTATATGAAGTGTACGTGTCTAGAATTATTCTCTACCTTTAACTTGTGGGCTACCCGCATGAGTACTTTTTAAGGCTCCTTGTGCAGTGCTTTTTTAATATATTAAAAGGTTTGCGTGTTTTATTTTTTTTTCTAAGAGTGTTCTCAGGTTTTGCAGGCAATCAAACCTGAGACTCTTTTCATTCAATTGGATGACACTGAAGCACAACCAGCTGCAGCCGCTTTGAATGTCTGCATGGCACCATTACAATGCAGGACCACAATTTACCATGATAAAGTAAGCAAACGAAGTGCTGCTTGTGTAGAATTTTTTTTTCTTTCTTTCTTTCTTTCTTTCTTTCTTCAATTTAACAGCTATGCATTTGGATTTTAGGAATAGTGATGACACGTCCTTGCTGTTTGTGTATGACATGAAAGTTGCGTGTCCTGTCAAAGAGCTCAACTATTTTGATAGCAGTTTATTTATTTCATATCACATACTGAATTTTCCATGTACTAGTACACTGTTTTCCCTCACAAGAAAATTGGAAAGAACATTAAGACAGTATTTCTACTTGTGCGCTGAATTTTCCTACTAGTGAAGACGGTGTACTAGTACATCGACAATTCAGTGCGCTACTAGGATATCCTATATCCTTGCCATACATCACTAAATGTGTCGACACTGTCGTAATTGTTCTCCAACTGAGAGGGCACTGTCATATACGTTTTTGCACATAATTTGTTTTCTCCTTGCAAAAGCTCAATTTCCACATATTTTGAGGTTTCTTCGTATTGCTTACTGCTTTATTTCTTTAGCACATGTTAGATGGCCGGTGTGGTTTGATCATCACCTACATTGGTGCCTTGTTTTTGATCTAAACAAGAAATGAGAAATATTGCTTGCTCTTTTTTACCCGCTCTTTCAAATGAAGCCTCCCAACAAAGCTTGTTTTGTAGAGTTAGACACTGTATCATGGTGTAAATACCCTCTGCTGTTACTCTTTTATATTCCACCTATGCCTTTTCCACATTAAATAAATGACCTTTTTCTTTCTTTGGAGGTTACTATTTATTCTCTTTGTGGTATTTTGCAATGTCAAACAGTGGCTTGTTTCAGTGCGCCATTCAATGTAATATCTGGTATCATTTTGCAATTAAAAACTTGTACAAGTTCTTTGTGCTGTGTTTTTGTTACATATGCAGTGATGGAAATAAGATGTCTCGAAAATCACTGTCTAAATAAAATTCCTTAACTCCTACATAGTGCCTTGGCACCAAGCTGCCACAAGATGGTGCCAAGCACTACTTTTGTCTCTATTAATTTCAATGAACGTCAACATAGTTCCTTGGCATCAGGATACAACGAAATGCTGGTAGAGTAATACTTGTTACTGCTTTGGCCTGAGCACCAATAGACTGAGGGCCAATCACAGAGGTAAATCTCATTCAACTAATACCTCTGCCAGTATCAATAAAAAGCTATTTTACTTGATTTCAACTAGTGCAAGTATACATGAAGTATTGTCCAGAGTACTACACATGGGAACACATCTACTGCCATCTTCTGATTATACTGTGGTGGTCTAGTTGGGGCTTGGGGGGGCTCATCACAGTGGAGGCAGCACTATGTAAAGATAAATATTTCAGTTCATCTAAACAGATTTTTAAGTTGTCACTGTGCCCAAAATCAATTAAAGGAAGCAAAAGATGGAACATGCTCTTATCTCACACTGTCCCTTTTTTTTTTTTTTTATTATTATTATATAAACAATACTTGTAAATGTGTAACATGAGCTAAAAAGTCGTGTTTGTATCCTTGTGGTATACATGTGTGCATTTAAAACTAAACCACATTTAAAGACACTCGACCTGTGTAAAGATCTCCTGCTGCAATAAATGGAGACAAATTGGTTTATGTTTCATAAATATTGGCTGAACTGTCTGTGACATTTCGGGGCACATATTTGACCCAGCCTCTTTCCGTCACATTTAAACACAAGAGGCATTCACTGGCGCACAGTTGCTGTTGGATGATTGTATTTTTATGTTGTTATTGTCCTTTTGGGAAACATGATAAAGAAATACCAGAAGCATAATTATGATCCTTATCAGTGTGGGAGAAAATTATGCCATTGAGCAAGTTTTAACCTGCCAGTTGTCACTGGAACACAAACGCACATATGCATTTTTATCATCCCCCCCCCCCCCCATTTCATTTCATTTTCATTTTATATTGTTTAACAACACTATGGGGGAAAAACATTAGAAACAGTTTTCCTTGCAAAAATTGCACTCTAATGTTATATTACAACCATTCACACTTGTGACAACTTTGAGACTTTAATGAACCTAACATACATGCTTTTGGAATGTAAGAGGAAGTAAGAGTACCAAGAGAAAACCAACGCAAGCCAGGGAGAAGCAAACTCCACACAGGAAGGCCAAAGGTAAGACTCGAACCCAGAATCAATCTAGACCAGTGGTTCTCAAACTTTTTACACCAAGTACCACTTAAAAAAAATGCATATCTCTCCAAGTACCACCACCATGAGCCACAAAACATAGTTGCACAGAAGGCCTACGTGTCATCAAAAACGAGGCACGGTATATTTAATAAAACTGTACTTAATGATTTAATTTAAATGCATTTCACATAACTTCAATAAAACCTACCAAAATAAAAGATTTAAAAACAAACCGTTCTTAAAGATTAAATGCAAGCATATTGTACAGTACCAAAAAGTTAAATACAACTGTACTGTACTCTGGCAGTGATTCTTTCGTGTACCACTTGAGAGAGACCAGGTACCACTAGTGGTACCCCTTCCACACTTTGAGAATCACTGTTTAGACTGTGAGGCAAACGTTCTGATGAGGTCACCATACAGTGCCTTTGAAAGAGTATGTTATTTTGTTTAAAGATTATTTTAGCCCAAAAGTCCCAGTTCGATGAAGCGCAACTGCTCAATGAGATCCGAAAAGTAAAGTGAAAGCTGTCAATACAAAGATCACTAGAAATATCAATTGTAGTCTGTGGTGAGCTTCACTACAGTACATCATCCTGAAAGTTATTTCTAATCAGGCACTCACCTTGCTTATAGAGGGGCTAGATCTTATTAGATGTTAACAACCACAACACAGGTATTTTTTTGAATAATAAATAGAGATTACGATTTCTGCAGAAATATCTTGTGAATGCTGAAAACCTGCAGCTGAACTGAAACACTGTGGAATTAGCAGAGTTGTTGATATGTGAGACAGAATGTTTTGAGACAGTCAAGGAATGCGGAACGAGGTGGTAAATATATAAAATATCTTGGAATTTGGGAATTGTGAAAATTTGGGATTTTGAAGAATGTGATGAATAGTTCCCAACATGTCCTGAATGAATCGGTCAAGAAATAAGGAAGGAGGAGGTAAATATGTTTTCCCATGAACTTGTGCTGCATTTTAAATATCACCTCAATCTCCTTCTCGACTCAATCCTGATGCCTGAGATTTACTTTTAATTTAGATGCTTCTTCTTGAGCCAGTCCATTCATCTCCGGCACAGATTTGTCGTATTTCTCTTGGCTGTCTTGGAACATTCTTCTTCACTTGCCTCTTTTTCATTTTGGGTAGAAGATAATCTGAAAAGAGGTTTTTTTTTCTTATGTCTCAAAGAGTCAAAGAGCTTCTTGTCCTCCCTCCCGACTTAAATCCAGACAACAGACTGCTTTCCAGTTTGTCTTTTCTACTACACTTCACCTACTGTGTCCGCACTGAATGGCCCGCTAGTCCTGTTAATTGTCAGGCTTTTAAATACAAGTGACCTTTGGCCTCTTTCTGGGTGATTCAAAACAAAACACTATATAAAAGCTTTAGCCGATTCCACACACAGTGCTCTGATGGTTTACGAGTGCGATGCAATTCCAACACAACAGGTTTTGGCTTGTTTCACCGACGAGGAGCTCTTAAGTGTTCAGTTTCAGTCTCCCTGCACTTCTCCTGCTGCACTGAGCTGCTGGTCAGACCAGTTTTCTACTCCTGCTTGTGGCCTAATTACTGCATTCGCTTCAGGGAGTTTGCACAGTTCACAATTTGCATTTGTGCCCGTCCCCCTGATGTGTTTTATGGAAACAGACTTTGAAACCCAAACGTGGGACGCAGTCTTGATCCTTAATTTTTAATGTGACTGACCCCAGTACAGCAAGGACAAGACAGCTCTCTGCAGGTGAGTGTTACCTTTAGTTACCTTATTTCTTTCTTATTTTTCTAATGCTTGCAATAGTACAGTCATTGGTCACTTCTTTAGGTATACCTGCATGCCTAATGACAATCCATGTGTGAGATTTGATTTGCCACTTTAAACACCTGATAATTCTATGGTAGTTGGCTAAGATAAAAAAAAGTGTTTGTAATATTTTGTCCTCATCTAGCTAACTGAGGTCGCCAAACTATTAGAAACGCCTCTCAGTATGATGTATTGTATTGCTACAAATTACAATAATAAATTAATAAATACATTGCTAAATTAATACCTCTCTGACACTCACAGTCAAAACTGGGCATAATAATTAGGGCCCAAGCGATTAATCAGCTGGGCAATTTAATTGGCCGGTTTAAGCCCGATTTTGGCATCCCTTCCGCATAAAATCAGTAAAAATTTACCGATTTTATTTGAATTTCAAAGTATCAAAGTATTGTCAAACAGTTAGATTTTCTGCCTGTAATTCATATCGTTATTGTTGTAAGCATTATGTGAAGAAAAAAAAAAAGCAATTTTACTCATTATATATTTAACCGATTAATCTGTTATCAGAATTTTATTCTGCAGGAATCATATATAACAAAATCAGCACTGGCCTAACAAAAATGTCGATTGGGCCCTAATAATTGGATTGTGCAGGTGTACATAATGAATGGGATGTGCCATAATGTGTTTCACCTTTACACATGAAATACTTCAAAACTGAAATCTAATAGTAAAGAAGACGCATACAACTATGATAAGATATGCTAAATATGTATGGTTCCCTATAAACACCTTACCAAAATACACTGCATGATCACATTAGCCTGGAACTCTAAGATAGATAACCCCCCCCCCCCCCCCTCCCCCCCCCCTCCCCGGACACACACGCACACAGAGAGTCAGTGCTGCATACAGTATATTCTGTCCCTGGACTGTCTCCTTAGTCAAGCCTTAAATCTTTAATTCAGCTGTGTAAGTCATTTCCCATAAATTCACTAGAGTAAAACAATACTAGCGGATGTTTACGCATAAGAGGAGAGCGGTGGAAACTTAAGCAGACAGGGTGCGGCTCCAACAATGCAGTAATGCACCGACGGTGTGTGGGAGGTCAAAGGCAGGCAGGTAAAAACACTCAGAGGCTTCCTCATTGTGGAGCAGGAAGGCATTCATCACTGTGTGTGAGGTATGACGAACTTATTTGTTTCTCCTCTCTACAATTGTTTACATGAAATTGGTCATCAAAATCCAGTGTAGACATTACGTTGTTGTATTTCATTCACTTTTCTACTACAGATGCAATATAGGGAAGATAAGACGGACACGTCTGTGTATTGTCGTCTCATATGTTCCTTAAACATACTATGTTGCTAAATGAATACGACACAAACAGCATTATTATCTTTGTAAAGGCAACATTTGTGATAGTTCCTGATATGAATTGTATTATCCAATGTTTTATTCATGTAAAATAATTTAGACTTCATTTTAAGTCTATTTTTCATGTTGACTTGGGAGTATTTGATGCCTTCAGTGTAATTTATTTGGCCCATACAATCAGAATGCAGGGGTCAGTGTGCGGGTTGAAAAGTTAAAATATCGGTGTACAGCTACATAGTTCATTGTTCCTTTAGTCATGTGACATTTTGAGATGCTCTAACTACAATTTGGGTCAATGTGGCGAAAGTATGTTATTACTGTTGCTTTCTTTCATTGTGTCCACCTTCATAACTAAAGGGTAAAACAGAAAAAGATGTGAATGTTGTCGCATGTTCATTTGAGGTATGGTTTGAGTTTTTAAAAGCCTTCAATATCTAATTTAATAGTGCCTGAGCTAGACTCCCATTCACAATGTTCTCCTGGGGATTGAGAAGTGCAGATATTTATTGTTAGGATTTTCCAAAACTCAAGATGTATCAGCTTAAACTGTGTGTCATGCCCTTGTACAGCTGTGAGTCTTCCACTTGTGGACCATGTTCTCCTCTGCGACCCCCTACAAGAACCAGCACTACGCTGAGCTAAAGAAGGACTGTATCAAGAGTAAGAAACTGTTTGATGATCCAGAGTTCCCGTCCGTAGATGCATCACTGTATTTTCAGAAACCACCACCTGGTAGGGTGCAATGGAAACGTCCAGGGGTGAGTGGCACAGCTTTCTCTAAATCTTATCAAATGTATCTAATCGTGCTGGGTACGGTTTCGGACCTGAAGTGATCTGCTGTTATCGCTTATCACTTCTGAGTCACAGGCAAAATGTGCTCCACACAACAGAGTGAATTAAGAGTAAGAAAAGAACATTTTTAACTGAAAGGGGGAGAAAATTTATGTGCAGCAGCCAGAGGCACCAAAGCTAATCTCTTTTGAAAAGATTGCTGTAATTGTGTGAATACAGAAAGAAGACTATTCACACTAATGCTGATGTGCATTAAATAAATATTATTATTTATTATTTGCTATTTACTACTTTATATTAAAGTTTTTTTATATTTTTATAAAATGGTAAGGTCTATTCAGGGGTGCTGGAGAGGATGGTCCGTCCGTCGGGAAGTCGAATCTCAGATTCAGGAGGAGCAGTGTGGCTTTCGTCCTGGCCGTGGAACAGTGGACGAGCTCTATACCCTTGACAGGGTCCTCGAGGGTGCATGGGAGTTCGCCCAACCAGTCTACATGTGTTTTGTGGACATGGAGAAGGCGTTCGACCATGTCCCTTGGGTAGTCCTGTGGGGGGTGCTTCGGGAGTATGGGGTACCGAACCCCTTGATAAGGGCTGTTTGGTCCCTGTACGACCGGAGTCAGAGTTTGGCCCGCATATCCGGCAGTAAGTCGGACTCGTTCCCGGTGAGGGTTGGGCTCTGCCAAGGTTGCTCTTTGTCACCGATTCTGTTCATAACTTTTATGGACAGAATTTCAAGGCTCCGCCGAGGCGTGGATGGGGTCCGGTTTGGTGGCCTCAGTATTGCATCTCTGCTTTTTGCAGATGATGTGGTTCTGTTGGCTTCATCAAGCCGTGACCTCCAACTCTCACTGGAGCAGTTCGCAGCCGAGTGTGAAGCGGCTGGGATGAGAATCAGCACCTCCAAATCTGAGACCATGGTCCTCAGTCGGAAAAGGGTGGCGTGCCCTCTCCAGGTCAGGGATGAGATCCTGCCCCAAGTTTACTATCTTGGAGTCTTGTTCACGAGTGAGGGAAGAATGGAAAGGGAGATCGACAGGCGGATCGGTGCAGCGTCTGCAGTGACGCCAGATGAGGTGGCTGCGGCATCTGATTCGGATGCCTCCCGGACGCCTCCCTGGTGAGGTGTTCCGGGCACATCCCACCGGGAGGAGACCCCGGGGACGACCCAGGACACGCTGGAGAGACTACTTCTTTCGACTGGCCTGGGAACGCCTCGGGATTCCCCCGGAAGAGCTGGATGAAGTGGCTAGGGAGAGGGAACTCTGGGCGTCCCTGCTAAAGCTACTGCCCCCGCGACCCGACCTCGGATAAGCGGTAGAAAATGGATGAATGGATGGATGGACATCAATTTACATTTACAGTAATGATGTCTAATTTCGCGGCACGATGGCGACTGGTTAGACCGTCAGCCTCACAGTTCTGAGGACCCGGGTACAATCCCCGGCCCCGACTGTGTGGAGTTTGCATGTTCTCCCCGTGCCTGCGTGGGTTTTCTCCGGGCACTCCGGTTTCCTCCCACATCCCAAAAACATGCATAAATTGGAGACTCTAAATTGCCCGTAGGTGTGCATGTGAGTGCGAATGGTTGTCTGTTTGTATGTGCCCTGCGATTGGCTGGCAACCAGTTCAGGGTGTACCCCGCCTCCTGCCCAATGACAGCTGGGATAGGCTCCAGCACGCCTGCGACCCTAGTGAGGATAAGCGGCTCAGAAAATGGATGGATGGATGGATGGATGGATGTCTAATTTCCTTTTGGTGTTTTATGATACAGGTAATTAATTATCTATGTATTTATTTATCCATCCATCCATATTCTGTACAGCTTATCCTCACTAGATAATTGTTTTTTGTCCTGTTTGTCTGTTAGGTCAAGCACAATGGAAAATCTGTATCCTTTTCATGCCGGAACAATTTAATGTGTCACCATGGACTTTTTAAGCTTCCGCTGTGGTATTATAATTGAGGTTTATTGAGAATCAGACTTGATCAGTCAAACAGAACAAAGTTTCTAGAAGGGAGAGAGAAACAAAGACAAAAGACAAAGCACTAATTGTAAACAGGATGAGAGAAGTAAATCATTACATTATCTACAACAATGAAACATTAAATATGAGTGTTGCATGGGGCTGTACTGCTACATCCTGTGAGGGAAGGGCAGGACAAGATAGAACAGGACAAGGACAGGAGAAGAAGCATGCAGGGTTGTGAACCCGACTAGGCAAATGCGGTGGCATTAATTTTGTAAATTATAAAGTCTACAGGACGAGAGTATAAGGGAGGGGATACACACGCAATTTGCATATTCATTAGTTATTTGTCACAGTAAGTACGTGACCCCACATCCAGTGAAAGAGTCCTAGGGGTGTGTGTCTGTGGATACATGCAAGTGAATTGATACCGTTTCACATGCACAAAGACTGACAGAAGCGTCCTGTAATTCCTGTGGCCGCACCGCGGCGGGTGAGGACCCCACCCAATCTATCGAGGGGCGGCATCAGGCCTAAGGGTCCACCTGAGAGCACCCCGGCAGACGGGACACGTCCCACACCGAGGGACCCAGGGCAGTCTGCCGGCCCCACCGAGGCGCCCCAACAACTGGCCATCTGGTGGGGGCCGCAGGGACCCAATGCCACCCCCCCTCAGACAACACCCCACCCCACCCACCACCCCACACGCCCCGCCAGTTCACCCACTAGAGTTGTGGGTGAGCTGGAGTCTATCCTTGCTGACTTTGGGTGACACCGTGAACTGGTTGCCAGCCAATTGGAGGGCACGTAGACAAAAAAACATTCACACTCACACTTAAGACACATGTTTCTGGAGTTTGACTCAAGTCGAGTTACCAATTAAGTTCCCTTGGTATATAAATGACTATTTAACGACTGCTTGTTATCAAACATCTTTGTGTCATTTATTGATAATATCACTATTGTGCTGCAGGAGATCAGCAATGATCCTCACCTGTTTGTGGAGGGTGTCAGCGCCCATGACTTGAACCAGGGCTCAGTGGGGAACTGCTGGTTTGTGGCCGCCTGCTCGTGTCTGGCACTGAAGCCAAACCTCTGGAAGAAGGTGAGCTTAATGGATTGTCTGAGCTGAGATATATGCGGGAAGGATCATATTAGCTGACTGCAGGAATTCACTGCTCAAGCATTTGACTCATTCAAGTGAATCTCAAGTTTCTTTGGCCATTTTTTTTGCACTGCTTCTTTTTTTGACTGAAAGTTGTCTCTTAGTCCTAACTTTCAAAATAAAGGTTTCTAAATGCCAAGATATTGGTGCAATAAAGTTTTTTTTTACGTGTATCCAGGTAATTCCAGACTGGAAGGAGCAGGAGTGGGACTCTAAACACCCGGAGAACTATGCCGGAATCTTTCACTTTCAGTTTTGGGTGTTTGGAGAGTGGGTGGATGTGGTGGTGGATGACCGGCTTCCTACAATCAACGGAGAGCTCATCTACTGTCACTCCAAAGACAACAATGAATACTGGAGCGCTCTGCTTGAGAAAGCATACGCAAAGTGATTCAACCACTTATCATGCATTATGTTATAATTCAAAACAATTGTGGACTGCAGCAACTCAGCATCAAGCAACATGTGCACAAATTTCTACAGCCAGTGTAAATGTTCCTGCAGTCGAAATGCGGCTTTTCTGTGTGGCAGTTGTTTCATTGATAAAATTCCACTGACAGTGAATAAACAAATAAAAGCCTAAACATGACTTGCACCATGTGTGCAGGCTCTCTGGCTGCTATGAGTCTCTGGAGGGGGGCAACACTGGAGACGCTGTGGTGGACTTCAGTGGAGCTGTGGCCGAGGCCATCAACCTGGAAGCAGAGGCTTACTATAAGGACCAGGAGAATCTAGACCATCTCTTTGCAGATCTCCTCAAAGTTTACGACCGTGGCGGAATCATAAGTTGCTCCATTAAGGTGTGTGGTGTGTCCTCGTGTTTGAGTCGTCTACTTTGAAAAGAAACGGTCTTTATATATTAGATGTTTTCTTTTTATTAGGCACAACCTCACGAACTTGAGCTCAAGCTGGCCAACGGGCTGGTGAAAGGTCACGCCTACTCGGTGACCGCGGTGAACAGGGTGCGTCTCGGTCACGGGCTGGTGGCCTACTTCAAGAACGAAACCATCCCCATGATCCGCATGAGGAATCCCTGGGGCAAGACTGAGTGGAATGGAGCCTGGAGTGACAGGTGAGAAGCGTGACAATCACCCCGAGCGTACATCCAAATTAATCCATCCATTTTCTATAGGGCTTGTCCTCATTAGGATCATTGGGCAAGAGGTTGGCTACACCGTGGCCTGGTTGCCAGTTAATTGCAGGGCGCACGTAGACAAACAACAAGTCAACCTCGAATCAGAATCAGTATTAACACCAAAGTACAGACAATTTATGTTAAGAAGGAGTCTGGTGGGAAAAAATGCTTGCAATTGTGAAGTAAATTGTAATTATGACACAGAGTTTCTGCCAAAATGAAAAAAAAAAAAATCCTGTTTAGCAAGAAATATGAAGTAGACACTTTATTTGCATTAGTAGACCAAATAAAGCGATGTGGTTGGCCGGATCTGGCCCCTGAGCCTTGAGTTTAACACCTGTGATATATTGTATAAATATACTGTACGTTATATCAAGAAGAATGTCTCTTTCTACAGATACTGTATATACAGTACATGCTATGAACAAGCCATGACTATAATCATGAGTGGAATAATATTATAGCTTTACTGAGGATATTTGGAAGGAAGAGTGGGTAAATGTTGCCAAGTCAGTAGGTAGCAAAAAGTGTGAATGAATTAATTCTGTTTTAGGACATTATATGCACTCATCCAACAGGATGTATTTGTGTTATTGAGTTCGGTTTGTTGTTGGCTTTTCAATAAAGCTCATTGATTGACATCCACTGCTTCATCCTTGTCCTTGTTTTATTTCATTTCCGCTGTGCATCATTTTGTCTTATTTTTCAACTGTATTGTACAGGTTGTAATTAAGACCAGTGGTTATCGTGTCTGGCTCACAGTTTTAAGGGCTTCAATATCAGCTCCGGCCTTCCTCTGTCGAGTTTGCAATTAGCTGGCGACTCGTCCAGGGTGTACTCCACTCCACCTCTTGCCCAAAGTCAGCTAGGATAGGCCGCAATGCCGATTAGGAGAAGCGGCCATTGACAATGGATGGATGAAGGTTTTTAATTAACATACATAAAAAGAAAAAAATGAAATATTTTCCATCTGCAAAAGCTGCCATTTTAACAGGGGTGTGTTCACTTTATTTACTCAATGTGTAATAATTTGTCTTATCATCATCCTGTCAGCTCTGAGGAATGGTCAAAGGTTGGTGACACAGAAAGGGGCAACCTCGGCATCACAGTGGAGGACAACGGAGAGTTCTGGTGTGCAATCTTTTTAACACAGTGTAAACAATCCTCCATTAGTCACAACGTCCTTGAACCATATTTCATTTGACCTCCCACAGGATGTCTTTCACAGACTGGTGCAAGCACTTTACAGATGCCGACGTGTGCCGTCTCATCAATACGTCGCTGATCAGCATCCACAAGACCTGGCATGAGGTCGTCCACTTTGGGAGCTGGACCAAGCAAGCGGAGCCTCTTTTAAACCGCTGCGGTGGCTGTGCTAACCACAAGTCCACCTTCCTGCAGAACCCACAGGTACAGTGGAGGAACATTATGCAATATTTGGACCTCATCCTGAGTGATGGAAGTTTCTAATATTTCAAGTGTGTGTGTTCCAACTTATTTTCTCAACGTTTTTTCCTAGTACATGTTTGATGTCACAAAGGAAGCCGACGAAGTCCTCATCTCCTTACAACAAAGAGATATGAAAATCCACAGGAAATTTGGTCAAGGGGAAAATCTAACAATCGGCTTTGGCATCTTCAAGGTAAAATGACACCATGGGAAATAACAACAGAAGTCATACAAAGCATAATAATAATAATAATAAACTAAAATACAGTGAAACTACTCACACATATTGAATATGGAACAGAAAATTTTTTCAGAACTGTCAACTAGTGGATTTATAGGTATTGGAATTATAAATGTCTGTCGTGTATAAATGGTGTATTTACATTAGCATCTGCTTGGTAAAATTAAAGTGCATTTAACTGATATTTTCTTATGTAGCAAATTTCATGTATGGTTCCATGGTTAAGGTCTCATGTGAGTCTGCATCCAGACTACTGTGGAGTCTGCCCAAACTCAGCTCAGGAGTGCAGTCACTATTCAAATTCCCCATCACTCTGACATCTCTCCTTCATGCCTTCATGTTTGTGTCTGTTTGTCTCTGTTGTGTGCAACAAGGATATATAAAGCTGAATGTACACTGACGGGTTACAATGATAAAATCATAATGAATTGAAATTTAAATAATCAGCTCACTAAATTCATTTTGGAATAACATGGCTGGCTTGCGATGAGGACTCATTGAGTAACGCAAGACAAGCAAGCAAATAATGGACACTTAAGAATAGGATTCAATATTTTTCCATATAAAAAGTAAAAAAATTAGAGACATTTATTCTTTTCATGGAAGGTCTCATTAAAATGCGTCTTGGGTAGACGGTCTGAGATGTGTGGACAGAGGCCAAAAGACAATTTGTTTCGGGGAGAAAGAAGGGTCATTTATTCCCATTTTGGCTCTGGCCGAAGACTGAACAAATGGTTTTAATGACACCTATTAAGTTTATCAGATCATATCAGGCCTTTTCAGCAGGACACTACATCATACCAAAGAATGCAATCATTCGAGGTGATTGTTTCAAGCTGAACAAACCTCACAGGATACTCCAGACAGTGAGAAAACCAACTCATTTTATTATGCAGTCTTTAATATTTCGAACATGCATTCTCACAAAAGGTGTCTGTATGGGCTCGAAATAGTTTTTTTGTTTGTTTGTTTTTTTCATCTTAAGCTTTCCACACAAACATTTGTGCCAAACCTTTTCCTGTAATGTAATTGACTTGACATCTGGCTATGATCAAACACACATCATACGCTATTATTGTGCCAATTGCTGACAATTGTGAAGGTTCTGGACAGCATTTGAGGTCAGTACCACAATCAACATTCATTTTAAGGAGCAGCTGTCTGCACATGGCCAACTGGAGACATCCATTTGACCCTTGTTATCTCATCTTGATAATATCCTCCTCCCCCAGTGTACACAGTGGGAAAATTATGAAAAGTGTTTCAGTGAGAATCTGAATGCATGTCAACAATATGCTGTAGCTGGTTTTGACCTAATCATGGATGAAGGCATGCTTTCTGTAATTTACTTGTCTACTTACATACAAGGCTTCAAATGTTTCATGTAAGATCAATGAGACAATGACAGTTACTATTTAAGATCATAATCTAATAATTTAAAAAATCATAACTGTAAAAGCAACTTCAATTTCATCCAGATACAAACACAATGTGGTAGAATCCTACATAAGCGCATCAAATTTCAAAATGATCTGATGAGGTATGACGGCATAAATGAGTAAACCCAAAGAAAATGTGTTAAAAAACATTTCACAGTCAATCTACTACCATATATCTATCTACTACAGCAAAGGTCACAAACCTTTTAGAAATCGAGATGGTTTTTTGGTACTGGTTAATGCTAAGGGCCACTAGTTTGATGCACACTTCTGAAATAACAAATTTGCTCAAATGACCTTTAATTATAGGTTATTACTGATAATGATATTTATATATGCGGCGATACTGATCAGGTTAATAATTTCTTACAATAATGATTTAATTATTGTTATATTGGGAGATTTTGATATTATTATTATTATTATTATTATTATTATTATTATTATTATTATTATTATTATTATTATTATTATTATTATTATTATTGCCGGCACGGTAGACGACTGGTTAGCACATCTGCCTCACAGTTCTGGGGACCGGGGTTCAAATCCCGGCCCCGCCTCTGTGGAGTTTGCATGTTCTCCCCGTGCCTGGGTGGGTTTTCTCCGGGCACTAGCGACTTGAGTGGGCTATACGACAAAATACTCCCACAAATCAATGAGCATGCAGTAGACAAAAAATACATTTTCTTCGCAAATGAATTTGATGTTGCAAAGCATGGAACACCAATGCCAGCTTTTATATTAAAGAACTCAAACTCATATAAATGCAGCCGCAAGTGAATGTAATTAGCATCAACATTCTGAAAATGAATCCTGTGCTCACTGCAAAGTTTTGTGAATGGTGATGTCACAATATGGCTGAATTGGGAACAGCTCGCTCACAGACATTTTAGTGAAACATTTTCAAAAATGTAATTGGTTGTTAAATTCCACACTGGATGGATGGGCAGTTACTCCAGTGATATATACCATACAATGTTTGGGTTTTCTCCGGGGACTCCGGTTTCCTCCCACATCCCAAAAACATGCGTGGTAGGTTGATTGAAGACTCTAAATTGCCCGTAGGTGTGAATGTGAGTGCTCATGGTTGTTTTGTTTGTATGTGCCCTGCGATTGGCTGGCAACCAGTTCAGGATGTACCCCGCCACCTGCCCGATGATAGCTGGGATAGGCTCCAGCACGCCCTAGTGAGGAGAAGCGGCTCATAAAATGGATGGATGGATGGATGGATTTTTGTATGGTTTAAATTCTTTATGCTGAGACCAGGGGGGCAAGAAATGGCACATTTCACTCATTGAAACTGTTCAAATTCAAAGGCAAGTACATTTTCTCATATCTATCCATCTCAGGTGGAACTGAACAGAAAATACAGGCTGCATGACATCCTGACCCAGAATTGCGTGGCGACGTCGACCTACATCAACGCCCGCACGGTCTTCATGAGGTACATGCTGCAGCAGGGCCGCTACGTCATCCTCCCAACCACCTTCACGCCTCACATTCTGGGCGACTACATGCTCCGACTCTTCACAGACGTGGACTCAGGCTGCAGGTACTGTCAATGTCACCCGACAGATTGTGTTTATGTTGACTTTCATTGCCGTCGTTAGCAATCCAACCTTGGTGGAGGTCTGACTTTCATCCCAGTTTGTTTGTTTCTCCATTAGGGCTATCAGGTAATCTAGAAGGTTGTATCAATTTTCTGTGCTTCCAGGGAGCTGAGCGAGGATAAGCCGAGGGTGAGATGCTGGAGTTCCTTTCTGGGATACCCACAAGTGGTGACCCACATCTACGTGCTTGCTGCTGAGGGACTGCAGAACCAGGACAGTACAGGGGGTCAGTCGCATGGTTTTAACCCATATTTCCATGGAATATTCTGAAAGCTTTGCACCGCACGGTGTTTTGCTGAAGTAGTTCATCATCCCCATGATTCCACGCAGGCGCAGACCCATATGTGATCATAAACTGTGAGGGAAACTCAGTAAAATCTACAATACAGAAGGACACTTTGACACCAGAGTTTAGAACTAGTGGTATTTTCTACAGGAAGAAGCCCAGGAAGCCTTTAACTGTACAGGTAAGACATTTGTGCACATTCTCAAGTCTGTCAACTATTGCTGTTCACTGTTTGTAGAGCCTACTAATTTTGAATTAAAAATAGGTATGTCTGCTTTTGGTTTATTATGCAGCCCTTTATTAGGCATGGAAATGTCTTTGGTTACAAAAATATAAACAGAATGCCACTAGTATTTTTTTTTCTTAAAAAGTTTTAATTTTGGAGACGGGTAGATTCCAAGACATGGGGCGGGGGGATGAAAACGGGTGTTCCAAAGGCAGTTAGTTATTTACCAATTGTTGCAAACTGGATTGATATAATTGGAAATGACTGCCAGTTTAATTATCTTGAGTAAAAAAATACATAAGATCAACAAACCCCTCCACCACGATAAAGTGACGGCTCAAGGAGGGGTCACCTTATCGTGGTGGAAGGGTTTGTGTTATCCTATGAGCTAAGTTGTCTGGGGCTTTATGCCCCTGGCAGGGTCACCCATGGCAAACAGGTCCTAGGTGAGGGACCAGTCAAAGCATGGCTCAAAGACCCCTTGTGATGACGACAAAAAATGGACTCAGGTTTCCCTTGCCCAGGCGCGGGTCACCGGGGCCCCCCTCTGGAGCCAGGGGAGGGGGTGCTGGAGAGCGCTGCCGCTGGTGACTCCATCATTCTGCTGGGAGACTTTAATGCTCACGTGGGCAATGACAGTGAGACCTGGAAGGGCATGATTGGGAGGAATGGCCCCCACCCGATCAGAACCCGAGCGGTGTTCTGTTATTGGACTTCTGTGCTCATCACGGCTTGTCCATAACGAATACCATGTTCAAGCATAAGGTTGTCCACACGTTCACATGGCACCAGGACACCCAAGGTCGCAGTTCGATGATTGAGTTTGTTGTTGTGTCATTGGACTTGCGGCCGCATGACGAGAGGGACGGAGCTGTCAACTGATCACCACCTGGTGGGCAGTTGGCTCCGATGGTGGGGGAAGATGCCGGTCCGACGTGGTAGGCCCAAACGTATTGTGAGGGTCTGCTGGGAACATCTGGCGGAATCCCCTGTCAGAAGGAGTTTCAACTCCCACCTCCGACAGAACTTTGCTCATGTTCCGGGGGAGGCGGGGGACATCGAGTACGAGTGGACCATGTTCCGCGCCTCCATTGCTGAGGCGGCCGACCGGAGCCATGGCCCTAAGGTGGTCGGTGCCTGTCGTGGCGGAAATCCCCGAACCCGTTGGTGGACACCAACGGTGAGGGATGCCGTCAAGCTGAAGAAGGAGTCCTATCTGTGAGACTCCTGAGGCAGCTGATGGGTACCGGCTGGCCAAGCGGAATGCAGCTTTGGTGGTCGCTGAAGCAAAAACTCGGGCATGGGAGGAGTTCGGTGAGGCCATGGAGAAAGACTTCCGGACGGCTTCGAGGAAATTCTGGTCCACCATCCGGCGTCTCAGGAGGAGGAAGCAGTGCACCATCAATACTGTGTATAGTGGGGATGGATGCTGTCCTTGACTCGGGATGTTGTGAGCCGGTGGGGAGAATACCTCCTCAATTCCACTGACACGCCTTCCCATGAGGGAGCAGAGTCTGGATTCTCTGAGGCGGGCTCTTCTATCTCTGGGGTTGAGGTCACCGAGGTGGTTAAAAAGCTTCTCGGTGGCAAGGCCCCGGGGGTGGATGAGATTATCCGGGAGTTCCTCAAGGCTCTGGATGTTGTAGGGCTGTCCTGGTTAACACGCCTCTTCAACATTGCGCGGACATCGGGCACAGTGCCTCTGGATTGGCAGACTGGGGTGATGGTCCCCCTTTTTAAGAAGGGGAACCGGAGGGTGTGTTCCAACTACAGGGGGATCACACTCCTCAGCCTCCCTGGTAAGGTCTATTCAAGGGTGCTGGAGAGGAGGGTCCATCGGGAAGTCAAATCTCAGATTCAGGAGGAGCAGTGTGGTTTTCGTCCTGGCCGTGGAGCAGTGGACCAGCTCTACACCCTTGGCAGGGTCCTCGAGGGTGCATGGGAGTCCGCCCAACCAGTCTACATGTGTTTTGTGGACTTGGAGAAGAAGTTCCACCGTGTCCCTCGGGGGGTCCTGTGGGGGGTGCTTCGGGAGTATGGGGTACCAAACCCCCTGATATGGGCTGTTCAGTCCCTGTACGACCGGAGTCAGAGTTTGGTCCGCATATCCGGCAGTCGGACTCGTTTCCGGTGAGGGTTGGACTCCGCAAAGGCTGCCTTTGGCACCGATTCTGTTTATAACGTTTATGGACATATTTTCTAGGCGCAACCGAGGCGTAGAGGGGGTCCGGTTTGGTGGCCTCAGTATTGCATCTCTGCTTTTTGCAGATGATGTGGTTCTGTTGGCTTCATCAAGCCGTGACCTCCAACTCTCAGAGGAGCAGTTTGCAGTGTGAAGCGGCTGGGATGAAAATCAGCACCTCCAAATCTGAGACCATGGTTCTCAGTCGTAAAAGGGTGGCGTGCCCTCTCCAGGTCGGGAATGAGATCCTGCCCCAAGTGGAGGAGTTCAAGTATCTTGGGGTCTTGTTGAGGCAAGAATGGAACGGGAGATCGACAGGCGGATCGGTGCAGCGTTTGCAGTGATGCGGACTTTGTCGGTCGTTGTGTGGTAAAGGAGCTAAGCCGAAAGGTGAAGCTCTCGATTTACAGGATTGTAAATCTACGTTACTACCCTCACCTATGGTCACGAGCTGTGGGTCGTGACCGAAAGAACAGGATCCTGGATACAAGTGGCCGAAATTAGTTTCCTCCGCAGGGTGTTCGGGCTCTCCCTTAGAGATAGGGTGAGAAGCTCGGTCATCTGGGAGGATCTCAGAGTAGAGCCGCTGCTCCTACACATCCAGAGGAGCCAGATGAGGTGGCTGGGGCATCTGATTCAGATGCCTCCGGGACAACCTCCCCGGGGAGGAGACGCCGGGGACGACCCAGGACACGCTGGAGAGCCTACATCCTTCGGCTGGCCTGGGAAAACCTCGGGATCCCCCCGGAAGAGCTGGATGAAGTGGCTGGGGAGAGGGACGTCTGGGCGTCCCTGCTAGAGCTAATGCCCCCGTGACCCGACCTCGGATAAGCAGTAGAAAATGGATGGATGGATGAAAAGAAACGTTCTTTTTTATTAAAACTGACAATAAGTGACTGGTCCCTCCCCCCCACCAAAAGAAAATAAAAATATAAATATTTAAAAACCTAAAAATAAAAATATTTTTTTTTAATTGAAATTGGGCGGCACGGTGGCCGACTGGTTAGAGCGTCAGCCTCACAGTCCTGAGGAGCGGGGTTCGATCCCCGGCCCCGCCTGTGTGGAGTTTGCATGTTCTCCCCGTGCCTGCGTGGGTTTCCTCCGGGCACTCCGGTTTCCTCCCACATCCCAAAAACATGCACGTCAATTGAAGACTCTAAATTGCCCGTAGGTGTGAATGTGAGTGTGAATGGTTATTTGTTTGTATGTGCCCTGCGATTGGCTGGCAACCAGTTCAGGGTGTACCCCGCCTCCTGCCCGATGACACCTGGGATAGGCTCCAGCACGCCCGCGACCCTAGTGAGGAGAAGCGGCTCAGAAAATGGATGGATGGATGGATAATTGAAATTGTTTTTTGAAAAATAAAATGTGCATTGGTGAATCCACAGGGTCCACTGTAGTGGTAGTTTTTTCTCCTTAAAAAAAAAAAACACATTACAAATATTATCTGTGTTGTTTTCTTTGGGAGGGGGGGGGCTGTAACAAATAAATGGCGTTTCCATTCAATTCAATGTGGAAAGATAATTTGGCAGCACGGTGGACGACTGGTTAGCACATCTGCCTCGCAGTTCTGAGGCCTCGCCTATGTGGCGTTTGCATGTTCTCCCCGTGCCTGCATGGGTTTTCCCCGGTACTCCGGTTTCCTCCCAAATCCCAAAAAGATGAATGGTAGGTTAATTGAAGACTTTAAATTCCCCGTAGGTGTGAATGTGACAGCAAATGGTTATATGTCTGTATGTGCCCTGCGATTGCCTGGCAACCTCCCGCCCAGTCAGCTGGGGTAGGATCAGCACGCCAACGACCCTAGTGAAGATAAGCGGGACGGAAGATGGATGGATTAAAGATCATTTGAGATGAGTGTTTTGAGTTACAAGCCTGTTCATGGGATAAATTCAACTCCAAAATCTCAAGGCACCACTGTATACATAGCCTACTAGCGTACCGTCGAATAAAACTCACTTTCGAGTAGTTCATTATTTTCAACACATTGGCATGTTCAGCGTAGTGCACCTGCTTATTTTCTATATGATCAAACTTAAAGTAGCAGCTCAGTTTTGGGATATAAAGTCTAAAATGACAGCCTAACCTGCAATTGGCTGGTGACCAGTCCGAAGTCTGCTGGGATATGTTCTTGATCACCTCAGGCCCTAATGAGGATAAGCACTTTACAAAATAGCTATCATTGAACTTCAATTGACTTGCTCAGGTTTACCGAATGAAATTAAGTGGAACTATAATCTAAGTACAATTTCTTTTGTCTCTCAAAACTGCCTGCTCGACATCAGATCTGGAACAGTAATGCGATGCAGGACCAGTTCATGGGCCAAGTGGTGCTTTCCGGTTCTGTGAAAGACACCATCGATCCTCAGAGGCTTCAGCTGAGGAAGCAAGGCCGCAACATGGCCGACGAGATGCCCGGCAGCGTTAATTTGAGAATAATCACGTCCACTCAACTCACCGCCATTTGAGGCTCGAACCCCGACTGCAGGAGTTCAAGCGGAACTGTGAAACTATGATGACGACTTGCCAGTAAGGTCTTCGCGTGATATGATTATGAATATGATTTGCATATTTGTAAAGCAAGACCATGCAGGACAGTGTGATTGTCAATTTTTTTAACCATTTTTAAAAAATCTTTTTATGAATAACTTATACATTCTATAATGACCGTTTACACTTAAGATCCTCTGTAAGGCTCATAATGATTTGTTCATTTTATTAGTCATTGTCATATACACTTAACTACTTGTTTAAATGTTTTTTTTTAATTATTATTATTCATTTGACAAGTTTTGAACATTGTACTGCACTGCATCATACTGAGAGGTGTTTCTAATACCTTATAAGGGGGAAAATATTAGAAACAGCTCCAAATATGATGCATAAATACAGGCTTAATATGTGACAGTGCCTATCACAACTGAGTATTATCTTTGTTCATAAAGCTCTTGTATTGGATCTCAATGGTGTTGTGAAGGCGTACCTAATGAACTGTCCGCTGAGTGTATATCCTGCAAACAAAATATAAAAAACAGAATTAATACATCACCTAGTTCCATAATGCAGCTTCCATTCCTCACTTTTCCCAGTTTAAATATGCATGCCCTGCAGTTAGGGTTGCAAAATTCCACACGTTTTCAAAGTTGGAAACTTTCCATGATGAATTGATCGAATAAACCAGCAATTTCCAAATTTGAAGTTGGCTCTCAATAGGGAAATATAGTTGGGGAAGATATATTTTAGAATACTCTTGAATAAAACAACCAGATTTCATGCAGGTAGTGTGGAGTCCCCTAACTTGCAAGTTTTTAGAGTAACCTTTTGGTCAGTTTTTGCTTTGTGTTACAAGCCAAAATGTGCATGTGTGCAAGAAGAGCTATGACAAAACAAAATGTTTATATTTTGCGTGAACATGCTAGCTTTCCATTAAACTCCTGGGGTTAAAGGTGGTTTACTTTTTAATATTATAAATAACGCACCACACCCAAGGAAGAACAAACTGTTAGAGACAGAAGGCATGACCAATGAGGCGTGGTTAAAGAACTGCAGCTACATTCAAATCTTGCTCGCGGTTTTAAATCTGCAAACTCCTCCTTTATCTTCCCATGGAAATTGACTTGAAACTTTACCCCAAATCTTCCACCCCTTTGTACGGAAGCGTATTGCATTCACTTGGATTAAAAAAAACTCCTGTTCCTCTGAGTAATTTTTTTGAGGGCTTTGTTTTTTGATTTTTTTTTTTTCTGTTTTCTGACAATTTTTCTTCCACCTGTTTTTCTGACTATTTTCTTTCTATTTTTCGGACACATTTTTTTCCACCTGTTTTTCTGACAAATTTTTTTCTGAGTTATCGGGACACATCGAACTCACGCAAGAACCTGCGAACTGCAAGTGACTCTTTGCAGAGTCCGTAGTAAGCAACATGACCGGCTTATTTAGTTTGATCAAGTTTTATTTTGATATGGGTTTAATACACTGGGAGATACTCCTGTCTTTGAAAAACATAGATGGTATTATTATTAGTTTGTCGATATTACGCAGGCACCTGCTGACTTTGCGTTTGTTCAGGAGAAAAGCCCATTCAGATCAGGCTAGATACAGCAATGTTTGTCCAGAATCAGTTGGGCAGATATGGTATGCTCTATGGATACAAGAAAATGCATTTAAAATGCATTCAGGCTGCCTACGTGGTGACTCAAGAGACGATCAGGAGACTGATGAAAATACTGGACCCACATGGTGTGCAACTGAGGCGCCGGAATCGGCTTCGCCGGCGTATGTACCACAATCCGGGCCCAGCAGTAAACCGGCATTAGTGAGTCCGCAAAGAGTCACTTGCAGTTCGCAGGTTCTCGCGTGAGTTCGATGTGTCCCGATAACTCAGAAAAAAATTAGTCTGAAAAACAGAAAAAAATAGTCCGAAAAACAGGTGGAAAGCAAATTAAGTCAGAAAAACAGAAACAAATATTTAAAAAAACAAAGACCTCAAAAAAATTACTCAGAAAAACATGAGTTTTTTTTTAATCCAAGTGAATGCAATAGGCTTCCGTACCTTTGCAACAGTACCTGCAGTCAAGAAAATCAGTGCACCTTGAATGCAACTCAACATAACCATGATGCATTACAGCAACTCAAGTTTCTTTTTATTTCGGTCCAGTTCCCAAACTGCGTTATTTTATTTTTTTTACACTCAAGACACAGCCATGCACAATTCGAAGTTCAAAAAGTCTATTGCTTCCACCACAATTAAAAATAGTTTATCCAAAACCTCATTTCCCCGTCTCGCTTTTTGTCCTTTCTCAAAGCGGGGAGCAGCCTGCTGAGGTACGCCAGATGAATCAGCAGTTTTACAAAGCTTGACAATTATAATAATAATAAGAGTAGTAATAATGATAATAATTTAAAAAGTAACATTTTTTGTCTTTGTTCCATTCTCTTGATACACATTAATAGAGGAATTTTCACACCACGTGTACAGAATGACACATTCAGAAGATAGAAATGTACAGGTCAACCACAGAAAAGGGAAGGCGGCACGTCACAGGCGTCGCCACCCTTTGTGCTCACAGTCCGCGCCTGTACATGGGCTAGACTTGGGCCTTTCGCGTGAAGCGTCCACACAGGCCAGCCACACTCACCGCACACATACACACTGACTAATGCACTCATCAGTGCACTGGCCACATGAAGGTGTGTCCGGTCTGATTGGCCCAAAATGGGAACCCCGGAGTGCAGAGGGTGCGCGTGTTCTTCTTTTGTTCCATTTGCACAACGCTAAACATTGACTGTTGCGTACCATAAAGCAACCTGAAATGTCTTATTTTAAGTTACATAAATTTGAAAGGGGGTTAAGAGGGGGTGGTTTCCTCTGTCATATTTACATACATACTGTACAGTGCATGTAAAAAGTCTACACCCCCTGTTCAAATGCTAGGTTTTCGAGGTATAGAAAATGAGAACATAAATCAGTTCAAAACCTTCTCCACCATTAATGTGACCTTTAACAAGTACACCTGAATTTATAAAAAGTATATTTACAAGCCGGGAAGTAAAAATAAACAACTGAGATAATGTGGTGCACACACTCTTACAACTAGGGATGTGACTGTGTTCAAAATTAACCCATTCCAACTGAGCAGTATTTCTAACCATTTATAATTCCCTCTACCTTGACTAAGATCCCAGTTCCAACTGGGAAAGAACCCCCTGCCCCAAAACACGATGTCGCCACCAACATGCTTCATTGTATGTATGGTGTTCTTTTGGTGAAGAGCATTGTTGTGTTTGTGCCACTTTGAAATTATGGTAAAAAAGCTCAAACAGGGTTTAAACAGACCATAACGCATTTTCTCACATGCATTTGGGAGATTTCAAGTGTTTTTGCAAAATTTTGAAACCAATTTTGTTTTTCTTCTTCAGCGGACCTTGGGCCTTAATCTTGGAGGGAATTATGAACACTTTCAAATACCAGTCAGTGTTAGCACAAAACCTTTGGGCTACTAATAGCAAGAAAAAAATGTCAGGAAAGGCCTACTCGAACATCTTAACTTTATTTGGGGTTAATCAGAGGCACTTTAAATGGTGGCAGGTGTCTGTCTCCCATTAAACATGCGTTTGAATGTGATTAGTTAACAAAGTCGCATCCCCAGTTATTAGAGGATGTTCACACATTCAACCACCCATTTCCCCTCTTGAAAAAAAAAAATATATTTTGTCAATTGAGTTGTATAACTTATACAAAGAGGGTAAGACTATCTAAAATCTATCTACAGTATCTTTCGACACTATACAGTGTCTTTCTACACTATCTAGCCATCTATATTAATGAGAGGCTGTATGTTGTAGAATAGATCTGTTACCACCAAGTAGCAGACTCCAATCTGTTAACTTGGGTGTGAAAAATGTGAGGGAAACAAATAAGAATTATAGGTCACATTAATGGAAGTTTTGAAATAACTTTTCTTGTTCTCATTCTTATATCACCAAAACCCGGTATTGAAACAGGGGTGTGTAGACATTTGATAGCCACTGTACATAACCTAACAATGTGTAGACGTTTGATAGTCACTGTACATAACTTAACAATCTTAACCTATTTGAATGATGAGATACAGTGTATAGTTAGTTGGTTGTTTTACATGCACGACTCGTGTGTCACATCACTCCATCTTGTGGACCTTTGCTGTACAATGGAGGTACAAAAATGTGGGTGATCCCCTACACCTTGATTTCACGGTGGAGGAATGGACTCTTGCAGACTGAGGTAGCCCTCGGAGACGTGCTCACACGCACACGTACGTAGGTACATAAACACATCATATAAAAGGATGAAAGGGGCTCATCCTAGTATTTCCTTGTGTGGACCTCACAATAATTGAGAGACCCAGGATTATGCCACACAAAAGATAGGAAGACAAGAGCGCGTGGGGATACACCAAAATAAACAAGTCTGGATACTGTGTAGAATTTGTGCAGAGTTGAATGTAAGCAAATGTGGCATTTCAGTCTTTCACTGATCACAGTGAGGTGCAATTATAATTACACAATTGATCATTTAGAATAATTAATTTAGGGTGACCCTTTTTTTGTTAGCCAATAAGATGAAGAATACAACTGCTAAAGTTAACTGTAAAATGTATGCAGGCATGTTCAATCTTTTATCGACTCGCAATGTAAAATGCCTTCAGAGTGAGATTCCTCAACCAATAGAGGAGTCATTTACATTATAAGAGTTTAGTGTTGATCACCAAGGTAATAACCAGCTGTTTAAATTTGTCTTCAGGTTGCGAAAGTAATAATAAACATGTAAACCACAGAGGCACATAAAAACCCAGTGGTGGTGGTGCTGCTATGATTAGCAAAGACTTATAGTGTATAAATTGCAACAAAAGATGCTACTGAGCATTTGTACATGCGTTTTAAAATAATCAATGAAATATTAAATGAGGTATAAAATTGGCAATGCACATGCATATCAACTAAATATGAATGTTAATATGAGAGTAAAAGCACACAGGATCAAGGCTAACCATATCCTTATGCAGTATTCAATATTAAATATTTTCTCTTTTGATTTGAAATGGAGTCCGATTTGGGTCAAATATATTACACTGAAAATGGCAAAGAGTTGACTATGATTAAATAAAGGCAATGCTATGCGAAAATGAAGCAGGCTCAATGACGAATGCTCAAATCCAACTTTGGCCAACCATGGCTTTCCCCTTGTAACACACACGCACACACAGCCACCATCAGCCTCTCCACAGCCATACGAGCACAGTTTGGGTCCTGGAGTGACTCTCTTGAGAGGCCACTGCAGGCATGGATGGGTTCTCCACACTGATAACACCAGAGGAACAGTACACTCTACCAAAAGCTCTTCTTTGAGGGTCTTTCCCCCCCTCATTTTTGGTTTGGAAGCAATTGTTCCCCCCACATGAAACTAGACAGATGTGCACGCACACGCGCGCGCACACACACACACACACACTAGTGACAGACTGCTCTACATGTACAGAGTGCTGAAGACGTAAACAAAAAGGTATTTTTAGCAGCACGGTGCCGAGAGGCTGCAAGGCCACCGTTCGTCTGACGTACTGTGGGTGGCCTGGGGGGTGTTGTTGGAGAGGTGGAGGCGTTTGAGAAGGGGAGTCACAGAGCTCCACACAGCCCCCCTGCGCACTTTGTGCTGACAAGACAGAGGGCGCCCCCTAGCGACTGCTGTTCTTTATGGCTTCCTTGGCAGCTACAATCAGAGGCGTCAGGCTGGACAGAGGCTTGGCCAGCTTGAGGAACGAATGCTGTACAAAGGAAAAAGGACATAAATGTACTTGTGAGATATTTATAAGGGGCCGTTAGGGACATTATTCAGGATGAGCTCTCACACTTACTATTCAAATGCTTTCACACACACACAAACGACTGAAAGGCTCTCATAAGAACTACTCAAACACTCTCACACCTACAAGTCTTGCTCTCATTAACTACTCAAATGCTCTCATTTACACTAGTCAAATGCTCTCATTTACACTACTCAAATGCTCTCATTTACACTACTCAAATGCTCTCATACGCACGCGTCTTGCTCTCATCAACACTACTCAAATGCGTTCACACGAGCATGTCTATCACATTCTCGCACAGATCACTGGCATTCACAAGTTCATGTCAGTCATGCTCACACGTGAATAGTGTAAATCTTTTATTAGGTAGTTCACTTCAAAAAGTGAAATTCTAGAGATGAACTGCACACTGCACAACTCGGAGTAAGTAAGAAGTATTTCTTATTTAAATTATGCATTATTTTGATGGCGGAACAGTGTACGACCGGTTAGAGCGTCAGCCTCACAGTTCTGAGGACCCGGGTTCAATCCCCGGCCCCGCCTGTGTGGAGTTTGCATGTTCTCCCCGTGCCTGTGTGGGTTTTCTCCGGGCACTCCAGTTTCCTCCCACATCCCAAAAACATGCATTAATTGGAGACTCTAAATTGCCCCGAAGTGTGACTGTGAGTGCGAATGGTTGTTTGTTTGTATGTGCCCTACAATTGGGTGGCAACCAGTTCAGGGTGTACCCCGCCTCCTGCCCGATGACAGCTGGGAGGACCCTAGTGAGGAAAAGCGGCTCAGAAAATGGATGGATTATTTTGATGATTACAGCACATGGCAAATAAAAATAAAAATCCCCATATTGAGAAACTAAAATATAACGTCAAACGAAATAGTGAATTAATTCAAGAAATAGTGATGTTTAATGTAGAAAATAGGCTGCAATTTGTATTTCAGAGTACTGAAGAAAAACTTTTCAACTATATTCTAATTTATTGAGAGGTACCTATATTTAAAAAAGTCATGAAATATTTGACTCTGACTGTGTGTAGTCTGGAGTGCATATCTATGACACGAGTTACACTACGACAATTAAATTCCTTCATTCCCTTTGGACACCTCATTAGGTACACCGGCGCAGGGGAGCTTAAACGCGACTATCCGGCCATCCTGCCTGCAACGAACCATATACCTTTTAGATTGTAACGCAGCGGTGTTGAAACTCTGCCTTGAGTCCAGGAGTAAACACACGTCCAGTGCGCTTTAGCCCGAAAGGCACATTTATTTGTCAGTATCAACGACCGAATAATGATGGCGTCTCGCTCTTGATAGACGAGCCAGACTCTAGCCCTACGTCATACACGACACGGCTTTTGATTGGCCGACCATTACGTCAAATCCTACAGCACTGACACATTCAAAGCAGTCATTTTAAATCAATGAGGAAAAGCGTTATTGTAACACAATAATCAACAAGTATACGACATATATACATTAAAAATATATATGTATGTATAATGCTATGTAACGCTACTGCTTAAGTTAGTAATACTAAGTACTATTGTACTTTATGGCTGTTGGTCAATGCCATATTTTTTTTTAAACCACTTACTTTTCAACTCATAAATAGACGCTCACATAGACGCCTCAAATGTTTGCACACGTAAAACACACTCACATGAACATGTCAAATCTATTCACATACCATCCTCAAATCCATTCATAAAATATCCTCAAATCCTTTCACATTTCCATCTCAAATGCTCGCATACATACTTGTGGGAGATTTATTTTAAGATAGCTAGCTAGATAGATAGATAGATAGATAGATAGATAGATAGATAGATAGATAGATAGATAGATAGATAGATAGATAGATAGATAGATAGATAGATAGAGATAGGTAAATTTTGACAAATAGTTATAGACATAACTATAGATAGATACATTCTATCTATCTTGATCTATTAGATTATAGATAGATACATTCTATCTTTCTATCTATGATGAGAGCATGTGAGTAGTGTAAATGAGAGCATTTGACTAGTGTAAATGAGAGCATTTGACGAGTGTAAATGAGAGCATTTGACGAGTGTAAATGAGACCATTTGAGTAATGTAAATGAGAGCATTTGAGTAGTGTTAATGAGAGTGTTTGAGTAGTCCTTATGAGAGCCTTTCAGTAGTTTGTGTGTGTGTGAAAGCATTTGAATAGTAAGTGTGAGAGCTCATCCTGAATAATGTCCCTAACGGCCCCTCATAGATATTTGTAATATGAAGAGGAGAGCAGTGTGTCAAGCATGAACCCAAAAAAGCTATCATTACAGAACCAAATGTAGATTTGACTGTATGCACATTTTTCAAAGTCCAACTCAAGCACTTTAACATCAAATCTATGTTTGATGAACTTACATTTCAAGACAACTTGTTTTGAGAAGTCGAGCGACCAGAGGGATAAAGGAGCAGTTAAAGGGGTGCTTCGGGCCCCTTAGCCACTAGGGGGCCCCAAGAAGCATGATATGTATACTTTATATATTTTTTCTACACATTGTTTATATGTGCCCTGCGATTAGCTGGTGTACCATGGCTCCCGTCTAGAGTGAACCTGCATTTTTTCTCTTGGGGATTCGTAAATTCATCTCTATATATTTTTTTAGGAACCTATCCGTTGTTATTCACTGAAAAACTCACCTATTCAACCAAAGTATTACAATAATTACTTTGCTGCCATCTTGTGGCATCTTGGTTTCAATTAACTATGTTGAAGTTGAGTTTTATTTAGACAAAAAAATACTGCTTTACTGCCACCTTGTGGGATTTATAGGCAATTATGAACTTTTTTATTACCTTACCTAACAGTACTGCAATATGTATGGTAAGGTCAGCTCAAATTAATTGTCGTTTGAATGAAATATCATAACTCGGTCAAAGGTAAAGTGAGTTCGCCCATGTTGAGCTCTCAACTATTAAAAAGACAACAAATTTGAACGGGATCTAAAAACTGTGGCCAGTGTTCAGTTCATCAGTTCATCTACTGGACTTTAGTACTGGACTTTAGTATTCCAGCCCGCTATTACCTGAAGCAGCTCCTTGGCAGAACCTCTGCGGTCTACATCCATCTCTAGGCAGCGGTTGAGGAAGTCTCTGAAGACGGACGACAGTCTCTCTGGGTTCTGGAGCTCAGGTGTCCCATTGGTGGCTATCAGGTACAACGCCTGCAAGGATGGATGAGAGAATGCAGAGAAACATATAAGAAAACGCCAGCATGGTTTATCAATGCCATCGTCAGGCACTCCGTCCCATACCCTGAGAGGATTCTCATTTAGATATGGAGGTTCTCCCTCCACCATTTCAATGGCCATGATTCCCAGAGACCAGATGTCCACTTTTGGGCCGTAGGCCTTACGTGTCACCACCTCTGGTGCCATCCAGTAGGGCGTTCCCACCATTGTGCTGCGCTTGTTCTGCTCTGGAGTTATCTGGGCGCAGAAGCCGAAGTCGGCTGTAGTGGGAGGCAAAGAGAAAATCAATCATTGAAAAAAATATATATATATTTTCTTTGGCAAATTGGCAGGTTTGAATAAATAACTTACTGAGTTTGACAGATCCATCCATCCCCAAAAGAATGTTGTCACTTTTTATGTCTCTGTGGATCACCTGGTTGGAGTGTAGGAAGTCCAACGCTTGAAGACACTGAAGAGAATACAAAGGCATTTTAAATGTTCATTCAATAACTGCATGGGATCAATGAAAAGCACTCGGGACAACCTAAATTGTAATATTTGTTCCATGAAATTCTATCAATGTATTCCCGAATCACAACAGTCGATTCTCTTCATTTTGTAGTGTCTTTCATGGCTGCACTGCTAGTACATGTGGATCAGATTTTAGCCTCTAGTATGTGCTGCCATGTCAATCTCATCTGCCTGGGGCCTTCAAAATAAGTAGTGTTGTTCCTTGTGAGGATAAGCGGCTCAGAAAATGGATGGATGGATGGGTACTGTATATTAGAAAATCAGTTTTTTTTTTTTTAACAAATCAGATTTCAAATTCGTCCTCACAGGGCCAGTGTGGTGCCCTTCAAGGAAGTCAGCATTATATCATCCTGTGATTGGTTGGTTCAGAGCAAAACATTTTACAGCCTACTTTGTCTAGCAAAACACACTTAATATTGTGCATGCCAGTGAGTATGATGTATTTTACAACCCCAATTCCAATGAAGTTGGGACATTGTGTTAAACTTAAATAAAACAGAATACAATAATTTGAAAATCATGTTAAACCTATATTTAATTGAATACAATACAAATACATTTAATGTTCAAACTGATAAACTTCATTATTTTTAGCAAATAATCTTAACTTCGAATTTTATGGCTGCAACACGTTACAAAAAGGTGGGACAGGGTCATGTTTACCACTGTGTTACATCACCTTTTCTTTTAACAACATTCAATAAATGTTTGGGAACTGAGGACGCTAATTGTTGAAGTTTTGTAGGTGGAATTCTTTCCCATTCTTGCTTGATGTACAGCTTCAGCTGTTCAACAGTCCGGGGTCTCCGTTGTCGTATTTTACGCTTCATAATGAGCCACACATTTTAAATGGGAGACAGGTCTGGACTGCAGGCAGCTTGGATGGCAGCACATGTTTCTCCAAAACCTGTATGTACCTTTCAGCATTAATGGTGCCTTCACAGATGTACTGTATTTACTGACACTGGTTTTCTGAAGTGTTCCTGAGCCCATGTGGTGATATCCTTTACACATTGATATCGGTTTTTAATGCAGTGCCGTCTGAGGGATCAAAGGTCATGGGCACTCAATGTTGGTTTTCGGTCTTACCCCTTACATGCAGTGATTTCTCCAGATTCTCTGAACCTTTTGATGATATTATGGACTATAGATGATGAAATCCCTAAATTCCTTGCAATTGTACGTTGAGGAACATTGTCCTTAAACTGTTTGACTATTTTCTCACGCACTTGTTCACAAAGAGGTGAACCTCGCCCCATCTTTGCTTGTGAATGACTGAGCAATTCAGGGAAGCTCCTTTTATACCCAATCATGGCACCCACCTGTTCCCAATGAGCCTGTTCACCTGTGGGATGTTCCAAACAGGTGTTTGATGAGCATTCCTCAACTTTCTCAGTCTTTTTTGCCACCTGTCCCAGCTTCTTTGGAATGTGTTGCAGCCATAAAATACTAAGTTAACGATTATTTCCTAAAAACAGTTTGAACATTAAATATCTTGTCTTTATAGTGTATTCAATTAAATATAGGTTGAACATGATTTGCAAATCATTGTATTCTGTTTTTATTTATGTTTAACACAACGTCCAAACATCATTGGAATTGGGGTTGTATGTTTTTGTCATGTTATTAGATACACAGTATAAGGCCCGACTGACACAGATTCTTTTGAGGCCGATGCCAATTCCGATATGGCAGAAAATAAATCTTCTTACCAGCTATGATGACTATGCAATGTTATCTGTGGGAATTTTTTTCTATTCATCCAGAAAAACATTTGCGATGTCTGATTTCAAATCTGTTTCCATTTTTCCCATCTCAAAGTGAAGGTCATGTCAACGGGGCTCATTTGGGAGTGGGTGTTGCTGCTGAGGCCTCAGCTGTGTATTTTACCTCTCTGCAAACTGCTGCAATCTGGCCCTCGTCCATGCAGGTCTCAGTCACGACATCTGTCAATGAGCCACCGGCCAAATACTCCATAACTACCCAGAGCTCGTCCCCTACTAAGTAACTGAAAAAATAATACAATATGTAAGCAGACTATAAACAGCAATAAATCGTCTTGTGTGCTTGATGATATACAGTATAGTCAGATAGGACTGTCAGAATTTGTAATGATAAATATTTTAAAAATGAAATAAAAAATGTTAAAAAACAATACTAAAACACAAATACACTGAAAAAGAAAATGGGAATTTAGGTATTGTTTGTTATTGCTGTCCGTCATCTTCATTCTCCAACAGCAGGGGACAGTAATGTAGCTTTTAAATAATGCTGACCAGCATATAAACAATGAAGGAGCAAAAACAGAAGCGAAAGAATCCAGTAATTGCTACCCCACTAAAATACAGTCAGTCAAACATTCTGATGCAATCTAAATAAAATTAAATGGATATCAGTGCGAGGCATTATAAACTCAGTAATTGACCTGTCCAGGTAGTTCACTATATTTGAGTTTTTGTTTTCCCTCATCACCAAGATCTCATTGATGATCAGCTCCTTCTTGGGTTGCTGCTGCAGGTTCATCTGCTTGATGGCAACCTGAGGGGGATGAAAAAAGATAATCTATGGTTCACAACAATTAACTAATCCCATTTGAATAATTAGGGCCGGCGGCACAGTGGACGACTGGTTAGAGCATCTGCCTCACAGTTCTGAGGACCGGGGTTCGATCCCCGGCCCCGCCTGTGTGGAGTTTGTATGTTCTCCCCGTGCCTGCGTGGGTTTTCTCCGGGCACTTTGGTTTGCTCCCACATCCCAAAAACGTGCGTGGTAGGTTAATTGACAACTCTAAATTGCCCGTAGATGTGAATGTGAGTGCGAATGGTTGTTTGTTTGTATGTGCCCTGCGATTGGCTGGCAACCAGTTCAGGGTGTACCCCGCCTTCTGCCCGATGATAGCTGGGATAGGCTCTAGCACGCCCGCGACCCTAGTGAGGAGAAGCAGCTCGGAAAATGGATGGATGGATAATTAGAACCATAATTTTCACTTACCTCTTGGCCGGTTGCTATGTCGATGGCGGTATACACAGTGCCAGAAGCTCTGGAGGGAAAGAAATTATATCAATAACATGCACGTTTAAAGCTTCAAAGATAAATTAATTATAATGATTTTAAAACAGTTTTATAATATCGTTAACACAAAACAAACAGGAACTTTAAAAAATTGTTTAACTGAATTTCATTTAATGACTATACTTGAGGGGAAATTCAATTTGAATGTGCCACATGACAATAATCCACAACACATCCACCACATCACATTTCCTACTTAATCTTCAAGACTGGAGACACAAAGGACATATATCATTTTTACAATCTTGCACAATGTGAGCTAACAATGGCATATTATATGTCCCCTTCTTAAATGAGTAATTAAAACAAATAATAATAATTCAAAGAAATAATACATATGAGCCCAGGGAAGTAGATACTATGCAGAAGGACAGATTTGTGGTTCTTTGAACACATTTAAGAAAAAGTATAACCCATTGGATTTTCTTATCATCTTGCTGTAAACTTCAGGAGGGTGTCAACAGAGGCTATAAATAATATAATAAACAGAGGTCTTTACTTACTGTATATATACTATTGTATGCTGCTATCATACACTCTAATAATTATGTAATATAAGAGCTTTCACCTTAACTCACAAAGTCTCCAAGTTTACTCCACTCACACACACTTACCCTTGTCCTATTTTCTCAAAGCGTGTGTACTTCTTTTTGGGATCCCCCACACTCACGATACTCCCTGAGTCAGAGACAAAACACATGCATAATGATCGCGTGTTCCTGTGTGTTTCTGTGTGTGTGTGTGTGTGTGTGTGTGTGTGCATAAATGCTTAAAAAAATAAGTGCATGGTAGAGACACTTTTCCTTCAAGTCTAATTTTAGAAAGTACTGTAAGCCATTTTCGTAGTAGAACTTCAGTGTCACCGTCAGTGAATGAATGTGATCACTCATACGCTCACTGGTTTTTAATAATTTGAAGGCAATTGTAACTTATTCCAGTATATCCTCATATAGTGGCCTACTCTCAAAAATGCATGTCTGGTACCCTCTGCAGCTGAGTAAATAAATGCCCCTGAAGATACAGTACATTTATGCAGCTTAATGTGACTTTTGCTAAGGAATTTTAAAAATGTTTTTAATATACCAAATTTGAAATGATTGCACCTTGAACCTTAAACCTCGCTGGCAGTGTCAACCGAAACTGAGCATTGTGGTCTTTATAAAGGCAGAATTTCAATATACTGAGATGCTCGGCAGGGCATTTGAAAAAAAAATTTAAAAATAAAAAATAACTGTGTGTGGCAGTTCTGAGGACCGGGCTTCAATCCGCGGCCCCACCTGTGTGGAGTTTGCATGTTCTCCCCGTGCCTGCGTGGGTTTTCTCCGGGCACTCCGGTTTCCTCCCACATCCCAAAAACATGCATTAATTGAAGACTATAAATTGCCCGTAGGTGTGAATGTGAGTGTGAATGGTTGTTTGTTTGTATGTGCCCTGCGATTGGCTGGCAACCAGTTCAGGGTGTACCCCGCCTCCTGCCCGACGATAGCTGGGATAGGCTCCAGCACGCCGGCGACCCTAGTGAGGAGAAGCGGCTCAGAAAATGGATGGATGGATGGATGGAACTGTGTGTGGGACAAGTTCTGTAGACAGACAGCAATTTCTAAAGATGCATATAAAGACACATACTGAGTCTCTCCAGAATCTCCTCATCCGTCATTTTGGACTTCTTTCTTTGGCGGTCAGTGTGACGATACATTGTGCTCGAAGTGTTGTCGGGCTGGACCTGTGACTCGGGTGGTGTCACAACCTCTTTAATGGGAGTGGGAGGCTTGGCCGGGTCCATGACTGAGCGCGTGTAGATCTACGAGAGGATGTGAAAGGATGGAGTCATGGCAATGTTTGAATCAGCATGCGTTGACTGCACAGACATTCAATAAATGACAAAAAAAAAAAAAAAAACACACAGATTTGGTGTGCTCGGGACGAGGCGCTATGACAGGGGGCAGTTCGTCGTCGTCGTCCTCTTCCTCCTCTTCCTCCTCTTCCTCCTCCTCTTCTTCCTCATCCTCCTCTTCTGACACAGGTGGAGCAATCGGGGGTTCTGACGTTGATGTTTTGGCACCCTGCTGGATGGAAAAAAATGTACTGTATAATACCACAAATAGTTCCAAGCCAATGGAACCCAAACCAGGAGATGTTTATTAGAATCCATCTTATAAACCTAAAAAATCCTGGGAATCAGAGATGTACCATATTATCAAACGTGGTAAGAAAATGGCAGCACAGTTGTGTTACTCGGGCAGGAATGTTAGCAGGTTGAGAGAGAGCTAAAGGAAAAAGGTGCATTTTTATCAGAGTTAAGGGGTTAGGTTCTCTGTGCCAAGAACCATGAATGAGAATGCACTTTCTATACACACTGTTATATATTTGACTATGCTAAGTGGAGCAAACATGCTGCAACATTGCAGTGAAGTGCAATGCATGGATGACCTGCGTGGATGTCCTGCATATGCACGATAAACCTTTCCAAGTGCAGAGTCTATGCTTCAGACATTTATTATGCTTAACCCTGAGTATTTGTTCCCCACATCCAAAAGTCAGTTAGTTCGCCTTGGATCATTTTCCTCTTATGGAATGGAAACATCCATTTCCAGTCTTGTCATGCATAAATGAAGCAGTGCAGCTTAGTTCTGGTGATTAAACAAGAACGAAAGACCCAGTCCTTCGTTCAACCCTACTAGGCCTCTGCCCTGCTCCAATAAGGATTGGGTCAACAGTGCAGTGCATAAATGAGAGTCTGGATGTTTGTAAGTAGTAAAATGTGTTTATTTATTAATTTGTTGTTAAAGCCATGCGGGTATTTGATCAATGATGATGAAGTTACAAGGGAGAGTTCTCAATCAAGTTGGAAAAGAACATGAGCTAGAACATGCAGTTTTAAAGTCATCACAACCCTCCGTGTTCATGCACCCTGCCTTGCCGCCACCACCAAGAGGCGCCCTTGCTCATATCATATACCCCCCTGACATCATTAAATAGTACTGTCGACCATAGCCGCCATGTCAATACAGAGAGTGATGATGCCTTGAAAAGAAAACATCTGGTAAGTATTTTGTACTCGCCACTGGGCATAATTTAGATCAAATTATTGGATCTTGAAAGCCAATGCAGAGATGTGCAATAGTAATATGGAGGAGTTACCTTGTCAAATAATGCGCTGCAGGTTCTAAGGCTGACAGGAGGCCCAGATGACAGCAGTCGGTTCTGAATGTGAAGGTTGAAAATGGGAGGATTTACTCAAAACAAACCCACACAGTGTTGAAGAGTGAGTGGACTTCGGGGGGGGGGGGTGTACTGAGGGATGGACATTGGGTCCATAAATCTGGGCTCCAACGTGACAGTAGGGGTGCTAACGCAATGGGGACATCTTTGTGCACAAATGTTCAAATTCCTAAAGCTGCAATTTATAAAACTATTCTTTAGGTAGACTTTACAGATGTGGGATTACAAAACAAATGATAGTGGTGTGCTATCAGTCACCATTATGTCCCTCACAGCTCAAATGCACATTTAGTGTTCCAAAAGTCAATAGACCTTTCAAATTGGATAAATCTCTGTGTACTAAGCCTCAATAAACATATCAAAGATGACACTAAAACCAATTTGTTGTGTTTATGGCAAATATTGTGGATAGTTTCCTATCACCAAATTTCTGAATAATAAAACATTTATGAGGAGCTGCAGGTTCTTTCATTTTTCAGTCAACAGTGCTTTCATACTTTCGTTACAGTATGGTTTCATCGGTACTGTACAGTCTCCAATGCTAAAACGGAGTCACACAGACAATACAGGTGAGGTCAAGATGAGGCTCGGTGCTTGTGTCTTCTCAACCTATAATGTGATTTGAAAACTGAAAGGATGTGCAAAGAAGCTAAATATGAATTTCGATTACCACATGCAATGGCAGCAAGTGTAAAACTAAAGACAAGTTTAATTTAGGTCAAAAAACAAACATCTGCTTTACTTCCACTCTTTGATAGTTCTGCCTGATGGATACACTGAGATCCATCTATGGCACAAGTTCAAAGCAGAGTCCTGTCTGCAGGGCATAGAACCAAGGCAACAGTCTGAGACGCCCTCAAATATGCTCTCACACGCAACCTCTTCGGCTTACTCCCACCCTCGCTTGGCCCTTCGCTGGCACTATCCAAGCAGCAGCCCTGCATGATACCAGTGTGATTGGCCCGGGGCGGCGAAACCCCCCTTGCCAGACTCGGAATTGCACTTCTTCACCCGGCTGAGCGTGTGTGCAGAGAAAGGCCTTAAAAGCATAGATTACTCTGGTCAAAGCTAGGAATGAGGTCAGCCTAGTGGGAGTCCTCCTTGATACAGTTGAGCCTCCACTGAAGCTCGTCTATTGTTTGTATTTGGAAATCTAGTTAAGTAGATCGGACAAATAAACTATGAGCAGCAGTCGCTCTCATAGCAGGATCGGTTTTTGGGTTCAAAACTGACTGAAATGGCTGCAAAGTTCGGGGAATTTACTGGGAAAGTATCATGAGTGGAATGTGCACATTTTGCCCATGAAAGGGAAGCATGTGCGCTGATTGTAACTCCAATAAATACTCAGATGAATTGAATGCACAAAATTTGTTAAAACTTACCTGTTAGAATTTTACACTGTTATTGAAATTAAGATAAAATATTCTTCCTTCCATTTACTTTGAGTGTAAGTATTCTACCATATAATGTAAACAATAATAAACAGCCTTTTCCCATAGAGAGGAAACGGATCTCCAGGGAAGGTCAGGCTATACTGTATGTTACCATTCCTAACAAACAGAGCAAGGGAGCCACCAAAGTAAAAGTAGCATGCAAAACGGAAAAATAAATAAATATGATAATCCATAATTATACAAGGACTCACCAGAGTGTTTGCTGCTATGTAACCATGGGCTGACTTGTCTGAAACATAAAAAAAATATGATCTTGTTAAGAAATATATATATTTTTTTCAGAAAAGCTCTCTGTAGTTATTTTTCGAATTAAAAAAAAATAAATAAAATTATTATTAGCATTTTGGTGCGCCCTACCTCCTGAGGTGAAGCTCATGTACTTCTGGTTGTTGACTGTCTCTTTGGAGTCGTAGAACTTGAGGACATCCAACACAGCCTGTGGGTTCTTCTTCTGCTCCAGCTTGGTGATGTTGGAGGTCTGTAGGAGGCGCGCCCATTGCTCTGGGATGCCCTACAAAGACGCAGAGGGGGTCAAACTTCAAAACCTCTTGAGTTTTAAACTAATTATAACATTGTATTTTCAGGAAAACCCTCGGACATCAACAGAAGTCACAACTGGACTGACCTACAGTGCCATGAAAAAGCATCAGCCCCCTTCTCAAATTCATATATTTTTACATAGTTTCCCCACTTTAATGTTTAAGATCATCAAACAAATGTAAATATCAGACAAATACAACCCAAGTGACCTCAAAATGTTGTTTTTAAATGGTGATTTCATTTATTAAGGAAAAAATATATGTTATTATATTACATTATATTATATTTACATTTGTTTGATGATCTTAAACATTAAAGTGAGGAAACTCTGCAAAAATATAAGAATTTGAGAAGGGGGCCAATACTTTTTCATGGCACTGTATAGTTTTGTATAGAATTTGAGAAGGGGGCCAATACTTTTTCATGGCACTGTATAGTTTTGTCCAAAATATTTATTGGCTTCCATTATTATATGTTAGCTATGTTACCATGGTAACTGTAGATGGACTAAAGGGTTAAAAAAAAAAAGAATAAATATGATGTCTATTAACTTGGCAGTTTGTCAACATGTTATGGTGTACATACACTCCTGCACACCTGAGATCAAATCCAAGAGCTGTATTAAAAATTCAGTGTCTACATAAAAAAAGATCCACTTTGATTGACAATGTTAGAGAACTATTAATTTCCATCCATTATCTGTACCGCTTATCTTTACTAGGATTGGCGGACGGAAGCCAAAGAACTCCGCCCTGATTCGAACCCCCAACCTCAGAACTGTGAGACGGACGTGGTAACCGCTTCATCACCGTGCCACCTGTGAAGTATTAATTTGTCCTAATTGTCTTTTTCTAACATTACAAAATACATAGTGTGAAATGATTCATTATAAGCATCACTAATTTCCTCTTTCAAATCTTTTCACCTGTGAGTGAATAGAACATGGTTCGTTTTAAGTCTAACGAATCCAATTTTTCAGTTGGAAAAATAAATCCAATTTTATTTTTCCAGTTCAAGTGTAGCCAAGATCCCTTTGAGCAACTGCTGAAGTTGGACCTAATCTTTTACCATCAAAGTCCAAATCAACCACAGAAAGTCAGCGTGACGCCCTCAGTGTGTCACAGCTTGTGAAACAAACAAGGTCTTATTTGTTATTTTTAAAATGCACAATTATGCTTTTGGAATTCATGCTACCAAACAAACTGGTTCCCGAGACAAAAACTGTAAAACTTTATTGTTAATTCTTTTGCTCTTTGAGTCCATTGAATCTAATATGACAGTGAATAACGCCAAGGTTTTTTAAATTTTTTACCTGCAAAATAAACTCCAGTTTTGGCAATTTGTTCCCTTAAATCCAGAGGGAATTCAAGATGTGGATGAAACTTTATCCCCGTTTAATAAATATGAGCAACTGAATATGTAAAATGGGATTTTCAAAGTAAATTTAAAATTCTGCTAATGTTGAACCACAACTAGATGAAACTTGTTTTGAAATCACATATTTTGTCATATGTATTTATACACTGATGTAGTTCGAATCAGGTAACATTTGTACATATTATTATTATTATTATCATCATCATCATCATCATATGGTTCTCATTCTCACATACACAATGAATAAAATAAAAGCAATTTTACAAATATTTGTAGTTATGAGGAATTGGTGGATTTACACAAAAACATTAATGGGAATCACCTACATACTCATCATAAATACCAGGTTGAAAAAATAATTTTCATACAAAAAAGTAAAAAAATAAATAAAACAATATTCAAATTAGGGTCACAACAGACTGCCAGAAATGGAAATCTTTCAACAGTGGACCTATAGTCACATCCTTATGAAAACTTGATGTTTCATAATGAATGCTGCCAGATGGGTGATCTCTTGCTGTTCTATTGGGTGAAATCGACACTCACTGTAAATTCTCCTGTTACTGCATCAAAGCCCACATGGATGGTGTGTTCAAAGTCGGAAGGAAGCGATATCTCGGGACGCTCCTTCTCCTTCTTCTTGTTTGCTAAACAAAATCATGAACACAACCTGATTTCGAATGGTACACAAAGTAAATGTGTAGTAGAAGTTAATCAAAACGGGGCTGACCGCGAAGGTGACATGGGGCGAAGGGTACTCACTCTTATCTCCTCCAGGGAAGATGGAGCGCAGGCGCACTTTCTTGATTTTCTCTTCAGGCGCCATTGGAAGTGGTTTAGAGGCGGGATTCACTGATGAAGAGTCTCTGGAACTACTGTTCATTCTCAAGGGAGGGGCTGGTGGTTTCTCTTCAATATCGACACTATCAGACATCTTTAATAGCACTCACAATGTCCTAGAAAAGAGAAAGAGTGAGGTTTCAGCAGTATGACAATGAAGTCACCAACATACAGTAAAACATTGTGTACATTGTATGTACGTAGAATTATACTCTGTAAAATTTAGATTAGGGGAAAGAAAGTGTGGAAACTGACCATCAGCACTTCCCGTTTCCTGTGATGTTACACACAAAATGGTGCTAAAGGTCCAGTCAGGGTAGTGATGTATGTACACAGTTCCTTTTCTGGTCAGCTGCTTTCTGAGGCAGCAGAATTGGGGTAATGTGACTGTCACATCAGACAGATCACACCGCATACAGATGGTGCAAAGTGGTCTGAGCTTTGACCTATTTTCGCATTCAAACAGCAGGAACCTGGTTAAAGCACCATTGGCTTGATGCACCCACAAAGTTAATTGAAATAGCTCACATCTGACAACCTGTACTAAATTAAGATTTTCAACACACGCGTATTCGTCTTCCACCCGCCCATCCCACTAGCATGTTAGACTCCTTCACTGCCTCGCCCTGAGGCCAAGCCCGTCATGTGATGTGCAGCGCGACTCTCCCAGGAAAGCGGGCCAGCCAGGCTGCCCCCTTCATGGAGACCTACATTAACAAACAAAAGCCATCCCTGAGCTCTTTCTGACACAGCGTACACTCCGAATCCTGCATATCACACACATGTGCCTTCATGGTGACCTAAAACTATTTTAAATGGCACAGGACAAAATGGATGGTTAGGTTGTATTCTTCATCTTCCCACAAGAAATGATACAACCAGATATTTATTAACTCCATTACTATGACAAGGGCTCTGTGCTCTCTTTCCTGTTGATAAGAAATGTTGGTATTCATGTCAAAATATCACTTTTCACAGAAGTGGAACTTGTCCTAATTTAGAAAATTTTGATTTATATTTTGTTATCCAGTACTGTGGAACACCAAAATACTTTTTCCACAGGGAATAACATCAATAGAAATAATCTGTGTCAAATTGTCTCGAAAGACCTAAAGAAAGATGTTTTTAACGTTTGCCATATTTTAAAAAACTTGATAAAAGAGTAATGTTCATGTGCAGCCATCTAATTTTTAACATTATTAATTGTCATAAAAAAACAAAGATATATGAACCATAATGTAAAAAAAATGTCTCACTCAAATTTGTTAACAAGTAAAAGGACACATATGGTTGATGCTGGGCAAATGTATTGGGACGCCATAAGGACAAAGGTATTGGGAGAATGCTGGAGTCTTACTCCTTAAATGTACATTTACTTCAAGGCAAAAATGCAAGCAAAAGACAAGCCAAGAGATGCATGGCATTCAAAGGTCAGAGGTCAGTCAAAACATATGGACACACTAGTTATTGGAATGAGGTGAACTTTCCTATCTCCAAAATCCTGACAGAAAAGTCCTTACAGACTGAGGTTCTGCAGTTTCAATGGTAAAAAAAAAACTGAAAATCAACAGTGTGTGAAAAAGAAAGACATTCAAGGAAAAGGGAGTTTTAGAGTATGCATGGCTTTGAGAGAAAGCGATGATGGCTAGGACGAAGGGATTCTCATGTTGCCACCAAGACGGGAGAGGCTGAAAAAAACCAAGTCTTTTCTCACCACCAAAAGGTGCCAAATCTTAACTGAAAACTGCAGGGATAGGACCTGGCAAGAAGTCCTGATGATGGAGGGGAGGAAATCACGGATCTGACGAGAGCTGCCAGGGAGAAGAAGAAACGTTTCCAATGAAGAGAAATTCACTCACCAAATAGGCCTCAAAGACATGTTTCAAGAAGAAACCCTGAAGGTCACTTTGTTGTTTATGGATTTACGAGAAGGTGGAGCATACAATCCATGTTCTGGTTCATCCCGAAGTCTTCCACATAAAACTCACCCGAACATTTATGAAATGAGCCACAGCACAGACAGCATAGAATTGCCCTAAATAGCTTGGGGAAATGCAGAATTAAGATTCTGGGGAAGTATGGGGATTAGTCAACCCCCTGATTGATTAATTGATTGAGAGTCTGTCAGGAGGTTTGGAGCAAAAGCTTCAAAGGGCAACAAAGGGGGAGATTCAAAATTATACACTTTCTTCTTACCATGTGGCTGCTTATTACAAAAACATTCATTCATTCAGTCATCTTCCGTTCCACTTATCCTCACTAGGGTCACGGGCGTGCTGGAGCCTATCCCAGCGAACTTCGGGCGAGAGGCAGGGTACCAATCATTCGCACTCACATTCACACCTACGGGCAATTTAGAGTATTCAATTAACCTACCCTGCATGTTTTTGGGATGTGGGAGGAAACCGGAGTACCCGGAGAAAACCTACGCAGGCACGGGGAGAACATGCAAACGCCACACAGGCGGGGCCGGGATTTGAACCTCGGTCCTCAGAACTGCGAGGCAGATGTGCTAGGTAGATGTGCTAATCAGTCTCCACCGTGCCGCATTACAAAAACATATTTAAAAAATTTGTATTCATTTTTGACAAATGGAGCTTTAAGAATTCACATTACATTTTCTTTGTTGCACGCAAGTGCAAGAAGGGCAAACTATAGATGAAATGTTGCGCTCATTAATGTATTTTTAGAAAGACATTTTCTGGTTGGGTCTGTGTTTAACAAACAGTGTGTTTACAGTCTAAAGCAGCATGGTGTCTCTAACAACAACGGGAGGATAAAAACCAGACGATTAAATGTGACTCACCTATCAATGCAGGTCTGAAGTGTCTTTAAAGCGACTGATGACTATCATTGTGAGTAATGATCATGCACCTTGGATTGCCTAATATGACAGCTGCAACTGAGATGCGATCAATGGGGGATCGCTATCCATCCATCCAACCATTTTCTGAGCCGCTTCTCCTCACTAGGGTCGCGGGCGCGCTGGAGCCTATCCCAGCTATAATCAGGCAGGAGGCGGGGTACACCCTGAACTGGTTGCCAGCCAATCGCAGGGCACATACAAACAAACAACCATTCGCACTCACATGCACATCTACAGCCAATTTAGAGTTGTCAATTAACCTACCATGCATGTTTTTTGGGATGTGGGAGGAAACCGGAGTGCCCGGAGAAAACCCACGCAACATGCAAACTCCACACAGGCGGGGCCAGTGATTGAACCCGGGTCCTTAGAACTGTGAGGCAGACGCTCTAACCAGTCGTCCACCGTGCCGCCGGGGGATCACTATCTGGTCACAAATTACAGAGGGAAAATTTATCAATAGTAGCAGCAACATGTAATGAACCCTGCTGACATGCATATGACTCTCACTCTATACTTCATCCTCAAACACAACGCCTCGTGTCCTCCTTTGTGACACGTAAAACATGAAAACACAGTCACAAACAAGTTCACAACATAGAATTGTGTTTTTCTTTCCCTCCTACTACAGACAACAGCTCCACAAAAAAATAATTGTCTTGACCAAACTTTACTGTTATGAAGCTGCTACAAAACGATGGAAAATAATCAATATTAAACTGTACAACACTGTTTTAACTTACCTATTGAAAAAAAAAGGCAACACTCTCTAATATGGCTGGGCAGAAGAAGATTCCAAAAGAAACTCTCCCTATCATAATAAAAAAAAACAATGTTTAGCTTACTTCCAATACATCCATCCATCCATTTTCTGAGCCGCTTCTCCTCACTAGGGTCGCGGGAGCCTATCCCAGCTATCATCGGGCAGGAGTCGGGGTACACCCTGAACTGGTTGCCAGCCAATCGCAGGGCACATACAAACAAACAACCATTCGCACTCGCATTCACACCTACGGGCAATTTAGTCTCCAATTCATGCATGTTTTTGGGATGTGGGAGGAAACCGGAGTGCCCGGAGAAAACCCACGCAGGCACGGAGAGAACATACAAACTCCACACAGGCGGGGCCGGGGATTGAACCCCAGTCCTCAGAACTGTGAGGCTGACGCGCTAACCAGTCGCCGACCGTGCCGCCACTTCCAATACATTTTTTCTAATTCTTCAAAGATACAGAGCACTTCTCTCTGAGGACAGCAAGATCTGTTTGGATGCCTATGGAAAAAGTGGTGGCAATGTCACTGATAAATTATCTTATGTTCTTTTAAACAACACTGCAGCAGCCACTACTAAACGGTCGCTCATTAAAGATTTGACATTTATTTGCGTATTTAAGTAAAACGCATCTTTAAAACCACTTAAGTTCGGAGACATACGGTACATTTAGGAAACAACAGCACCAATCACAGGACCGTAGGGAAAGAAAAACTACGCAAATAACACACACCTGATTATGATCACTGGATTATAACATTACGATCGTATTCATCACAAATTTTTTACTCTGCTCCTTAGTAGTTTTCTTGCTAATTACCTGATGGCTGCTGCAGCTTTGCTGAATAGTCAAACGTTACCCAGACATCCATGATTTGTCCCTCGCATAAAAAATAACTATTTACAATGTAAACTGACAGGTGAGTTGCACTGTCTTCGAAATAAGCATGTCTTAGCCTTAAAACAAAATACCTCTAAAGAGTTTCAAAGCCTACATTTTGCCTCACCACTTTTATATATCCGTCTTTAAAGTAAATTACAGAAAACAACATAAGCGATTAAATGGAAATCATGACAATAATTGTGTCAGTATCCTATGATAAATGTGGTATCGGAAGGAATGTATTTAAAAACAACCCTGACACTTTGACACTCAGACGGATATATTACAGGGGATGTTTTCACATTTCCCTCTCATGAAATATTAATCTCACCACGAGGAGTGGGCCTTTCAAACATTATGCTGAATTTGAACTGCTAACACAGGAAGAGCCTCTAATCTTGAATCCATGGCAGCCCAGTAATGGCCTCACCGAAGATGGGTGGGGGGTTGAGGAGAGGGGCTCTGGTGTAGGCCCGGTGCTTCGTGGCCATAGTCGGGAGACACTCTCTTGCCTTTTTGAACGATGCAGATTACCGGTACTTGCATGTGGGCATCTATTGGTTGTTCCATGAATAAGCAAATGATATATTGCACTACGGTTTATTATTGCTTGTCATATGACAACTAAAAAATAAAAGGCAGTACAGAAATTATGGAAATAATGATATATTTTGCTTTAGATCACTCAGTTTGTTACCGTTTGGTTGCAGAATTTGATCAAGCAAATGTTAAATAAGTCCTTCTGTTATGATGTTTTCCTCTATATTGAATTAAAGTTATTAGAAAATGTTTTTTAAACATTACCTGTACAGTTAATAAAGGTTTTATGATTGCAACAGTTTGACCTTGGAATGGATTGGTGTTTTCTTTTATCCGAACAAACCTTAATTTGACCAAAACAATATGAATTATGTTCAACTTTTGAAATTGTATTAACCTCAGGATAGGATCAAATATATGAAAGTCTATTAGTCATTATTATGGTGATTATTTAATTCCAATAGAATTATAATTTCTTGATTTAATTTTAAACCTCTCCTTGAATGTCTATTTTTAGCCGATGTTGTCCACGCCTTGGAGAAAGCTAACATCTTAATTGTGCTGACATAAAAAGCCTATATTCATTCATAATATGCCAACTGGAGCATGATTACACAATATCAATAGCAAAGCTGAATGTATTCAAAGACCGCATGCACGTCTTCTACTTTAAATGTCCATTCAGCCTGACCCCTGACAACCTGCAGTTTTGAAGAATTCTCTTTTCACATATTTATTGAAGGGAGATTCTTCTTTGCAAAGACAAACCTGTAGCAAGTAGCACGTTTATCTCCCAGCCGCTCGTTTGTATGCCGCACAGTGTGCAAACATCTCTAATCAGTTAGCAGGGAGCTATTATTAGCCACGAGCCAGATGTCACTGCCTGATCTTGTTTTACCTAATTGTGGCCTTTTCCTAGATCGCCTCAAAATAATTTATAAACCAATAATTACTTACACAGTACATACAGGTGGCCTTTATTTTTATCTTTTAGTTGTAGTTTTGGCTGCTCAATTTGCATTCATATTGATCAACAATGGCGTTTGTAAGTGTTTGATTTCAAGATCTCATTTGATCAGGCTAAGTGTTTAAGGATTCAGTTGATCGGCTCAAACGGTTGAGGGATAACATTTCCCTTATTAAACAAACTGAGAGAACTGGTTAGTCCACCCTGCAGACTAATTTATTCACCACCAAACCCTCACCTTCCCTAAAGCCCCCTGCTGGGGAGACGTGAGAGCCCAGACTGTCTGCCATTTAATATTTAGCTCCGTGTCGCTTTTTCGTAGTCGCACATGCAGGAGCCAGCGCACACCCAAAGGCACACGTTAAACCTGACATTTTAATAAAAAGATCATTTTAATGGGTTTGTGCAGCAACTATATTTTCTGTTCTCTTTTTCATTGATGGCATGTCGTCAGCGCAAATAGAAAATTAAAAGTGTGAAACAAATCAAATAGTCATAGCTGACAATTCTGCTGTATAGATTATGAGGAGGAGATTGCGATGGAATAAAAGTATTAATGTGAAAAAGTCTACTTTCTCAGGTAACCTCTAGTATAGCCCAAACCAAAATAAATGCTTTATCTGTCAAGTGGACAACATCTGTAGAATCCTGAAAGCATTTTAAGCGCATTTACAAGGCAACGTGTCTTTTTTGAAGAAAAAGCAATTCCTGCTTAGAGAGAGGTTACTGAAACCATATCTCCATGATTAGTCTTTTATTTTGACGTTTTACAGTTTGAAAAGAGCTCCCTACTATATATCTCAACTTAGAAGAAGCTGGTCTACTTCTATTTTTAAGCACACTTAAAATTCAAATATGATGTATTTGGTAATGTATTTGTATTATTGTTATCGTTTTTATACACATTATTTATTTCAATTGAATTTATTTTGATTTAGAATTGTCATGTATTAAAGGAGGAACTGCATTCTGGGCCAGATAAATGGATGAACTGATGCCTAGAGCTACATGTATGCTGCTGGGCTAAATGACTATTTAAAAAAAAAAAAATCACAATCATTAAGAATATAAAAAATATTTAGCATTTCTGCATAAATAAGGTAAATTCGTTGTGTCCGTTTTGAGGTAGACACCGATCACATTAATCTGGCTCTGGTTCTGGACCTGCCAAGATGTTAACCCTCTATACCTTAACCCTCTAACTCTTGCATTGAATTCCAGTAAATTTTGCAACTGCACCAAATGTAGCTGGTGTGTGTACAATGATTACTAAATTGAATCAAATTAAACATTTTTGCTGAATCTATTTTTCTACTACTCTCAAGTTCACATTCCCCAACTACACTGCATATAAAACAGTTTGAATATGAGCGTCATATTCGCTTTTGAGCAAGTACATTAGCAGAAACCGTACAGAATAGTTGCACCTCCTTACAGCTGAGAAAATAAACAGACCTCTTTGGAGGCAAAGCAACAGTGTGCAATCTTCCCTTTCACCTGCATTCACAGAGCTTGAAATATGCGCTCGCTGTAACAGCTTTTCGTAAAATAAGAGCAGTTAAACACTGCAGCTGGAGCATGCAGCGTGTGCAGCTCTCAACCACTGTAAATGAAATCCAGTGCTGTCAAAAGAGGGCCAAAATGAGAGTTTACAACATTGAGGAAACCCAAATGTAAATCCATGTGAGGGCGTTTGCAGTCTTCCGCTGAATTCCCTTAACATCTTAGATTCTCTGGCATCTTTAACGTGAGACATTCAAGTTCAGCCAACCCCTCCACAAATGCCTGACCCAGTGAAACTTGCTAATCTCTTAAACCTCTTCCTACTCTGCAACATTTCATCCTTATATTCAGCAAGTCGCCGTCCATCTTCATCCTCTGAGCCATCTTACAGTAAAGGGTGTAGCGTACTAGCGTCTCTGACTTTCTAGAATATTGAACCCTATGACGCAAACCCTCTGAAGTGCCCTTAAAGTAAAATTTACAGCTGGAGGTTGATGCATCGGAACGAAGAAGGGACTATTGCGGACGCTCAGACAAACAAACTAACACATTGATGCACACAGACAAGCAACTGCATTGTAAGAAGCAACAGACATCAAGTAGGGAGATTACAACTGAAGTTGTGTCAATGTGTCAGTGTGTGAGTGTCTCCCTCCATGTATCTCTCGCACTTACTCCCCCTCCCCAACGTGAACAAAATGGCCAGATGGCTTCCAATCCTACATGCTAATCCATGACATACACACACTGCAGCCCTGACACACCTACAACAATACACTACTGGAGTCAGTTAGACCCTAAAACAAACACACACGGCACATAACTTCTGCATTATTAGAAGACACGGGAGACCTTAACGGTGACTTTACTGAACAGCACGCTATCCAGCAGCAACTTTCACCCCGACTCCAACAGATGGAGGCCTCCTTGTACGTGTATCATATTTCAGAGAGTCCACTTTAAGTGGGCTGCAGGCCAAGACGATGTTCTGCTGCTTTTGTTAGTCGAGGCGAGGTAAGAGAGGCTGCGTGTGTTGGGTTACATTTGCCATAATGGAAAACATAAGGAGGCCCAAGAACTGCAAACGTGAGGAAAAATAGGCCAGCGTAAAATCATCCAGTATTTTATTTTATGCTGTTTAATGGCAGCACTCAGTGGACAGCAAACATCTGCCAAGGTCAAACAATCCTAATTTGGGTCACCACCAAATTGTAAACCTTCTTGAAAACCCACTTCCTGCATTTTTTTCAAAAAGCTTCATCTTGTACGAATCATTAAGAATGAACATTTGGAATGGACCCAAAAGTGTAAACAAATCCACACATTTATCCTAATCTGTAAGTTTCGTGAATTGTTTAGCATCGCGAAGATAATGATTAAAATGACAGACAAGCGTCACAACTTGTGTTTGTTCCCGCTCGCCCGTGTGTTTACATTTGTTTACTATACAAACAGTACAGTAGACGGTGCAGTTTTACAGATCTTTCCAGTAATGCTGAATAGCGTGAGCATGAGCGTTGTAGGAATCGGCCATGTTACCTTTTGCCTACTTGTTTTCAGCTATGAAATTTTCATGAGTTGCATGTAACATTCAGAGACCATAGAGACAGACCGAACCAATGTGAATTCTGGGTGATGGGCAGACAGATCTCAGAAAGATGCTTCTCTGCTTCTGTGCTGCTTGAAGGAGAAGGTGTGAGGAGTTTATGAGGGTTGAGGAGCACAACGAAGAGGGAAGAGGATTCTTATACATCTACAGTAAAGAATATAGTGGAGATTACAACTGTGTCCATTAATGCAGTGGCTCAGTAGGCCTCACTTTAGATTGGGACAATGTGGTATGGCAACTAAATATTTCCTTTTACAAACCCCAATTCCAATAAACTTAGGACGTTGTTTAAAACATAAATAAAAAACACAACACAGTGATTTGCAAATCCTTTTTAACCTATATTCAAATGAACACACTACAGAGAAAAGATATTGAATGTTCAAACTGATAAACTTTATTGAATTATTTTATTTATTTTTTTATTTTCTTGCAAATATTCACTCATTTTGAATTTGATGCCTGCAACACATTCCTTAAAAGCTGGGACTGGGGCATGTTTACCACTCGGTTACGTCACTTTTCCTTTTAACAACACTTAATAAGCTTGTGAGAACTGAGGACACTAACTGTCGAGGCTTTGGAGGAGGAATTCTTTTCCATTCTTGCTTGATGTACAACTTCAGTTGCTCAACCATCCGGGCTCTCTCTTGTCATATTTTGCGCTTCATAATGTGCCACACATTTTCAATGGGAGACAGGTCTAGACAGCTGTCATGGTAGTGTAGTACTTGCACTCTTTTACTACAAAGCAACACTGTTGTAACATGTGCAGAATGTGGCTTGGCATTATCTTGCTGAAATAAGCAGAGATGTTCCTGAAAAAGACTTGATAGCTTGGATGGCAGCATATATTGCTCCAAAACCTGTACCTTTCAGCATTAATGGTGACTTCACAGATGTGCATGTTACCCATGCCATGGGCATTAACACATCCACATACCATCACAGATGCTGGCTCTTGAACTTTGCGCTGATAACAATTTGGATGGTCCTTTTCCTCTTTGGTCCATGATTTCCAAAAACAATTTTTGAAATGTGGAGTCATCAAACCACAGCACACTTTTCCACTTTGTGTCAGTCCATCTCAGATGAGCTTGGACTGAGAGAGGCCAGCGGGGTTTCTGGGTGTTGTTGATATATGGCTTTCGCTTTGCATGGTGGAGTTTTAATGTGCATTTGTAAATGTAGCGACGAAGTCTGTTAACTGGCAATGGTTTTCTGAAGTGGTCCTGAGCCCATGCAGCAATATCCTTTACACAATGATTCTGGCTTTTAATGCAGTGCCGCCAGAGGGATTGAAGGTTACGGGCATTCAATCTTGGTTTTTCGGCCCGGCCGCTTCCGTGCAGAGACTTATCCAGATTCCCTGAATCTTTTGATGATATTATGGACCGTAGATTATGACATCCCTAAATTCCTTGCAATTGTATGTTGAGAAGTGTTGTTTTTAAACTGGTGGACTATTTGTTCATGCAGTTGTTCACAAAGTGGTGAATCTCGCCCCATCCTTTTTTTTGAACAACTGAGCCTTTTGGGGATGGTCCTTTGCACCCACTCATGGCACTCAACTGTTTCCAATTAATATGTTTACCTGTGGAATGTTTCAAACAGGTGTTTTTTGAAGCCTTCCTCAAATTTCCCAGTTTTTTGTTGCCCCTGTCCCATCTTTTTTGGAATGTGTTGCAGACATCAAATTCAAAATGAGAGAATATTTGCAAAATAATACAATAACGGGCGGCACGGTGGTCGACTGGTTAGAGCTTCAGACTCACAGTTCTGAGGACCGGGGTTCAATTCCCGGCCCCGCCTGTGTGGAGTTTGCATTGTTCTCCCCGTGCCTGCGTGGGTTTTCTCCGGGCACTCCGGTTTCCTCCCACATCCCAAAAACATGCATGAATTGGGAACTCTAAATTGCCCGTAGGTGTGAATGTGAGTGCGAATGGTTGTTTGTTTGTATGTGCCCTGCAATTGGCTGGCAACCAGTTCAGGGTGTACCCCGCCTCCTGCCCGATGATAGCTGGGATAGGCTCCAGCGCGCCCGCAACCCTTGTGAGGAGAAGTGGCTCAGAAAATGGATGGATGGATGGATACAATAACGTTCATCAGTTTGAATATTAAATATCTTGTCTTGCTTTGTAATGTAATTAATTTAATATACTGTTGACTGAAAATGATTTGGAAATCATTGTATTCTGTTTTTAACACTATGTCCCAACTTCATTGGAATTAGGGTTTGTAAATAAATATGAGGGCAATGAAATAATGTGTGCATATAGTTATGTTGTTAGATGTGGAAATAGAGGCATCTACTGAATATCAGTGTATAGCAGGCCGAGTGTTCGCAGGGAGTAACACCTTCAACCCATCCCCCCATTCCCCTTGCTATCATCACACCCTCCCCTCCATCACTGAGTTGACTCCCTAAAATCTCCCATTCGCATGACAGCCAGACAACAGGTTTCCCATCAGGCCTTGCACCTCACAAATCTCAGGGATGGATGCCCACAGATATGGATCTCTCACATTTGATCACTTGCACGCCGTGACTAAAATGAGTGGAGGTGATGGTGGAGAAGCACATTCATCTGTCCAGCGATGGGCTGTGGATGAATCCGAGGAATAGCGGCTTGGCTCTCTCAGGACCGGCCCCCGCCCCCGCTCCCATCCCCAAAGAAGTCAGGTGACCAGATGTTGTATATCTGCTTGTCAGTGGAGCCGCCATGAAACTGCTCCACACGTCGATGTCAAAGCCAGGAGACGGAAGCACGTCCAAGCGTTGTATATGTTTATTGACCCCAAAAAAGACAGTTTTCCTCCTACATCATCCTTTGTAGGGAGGCCTCAAGGAACACACCGCAGAGGTAACAAAAGAAAATCCGTAAGGATACGAAGCATCCGCACATATAGCTCCCATCCATCCATCCATCCATCCAATTCAGGACTAAACCCTAAATAGCAAGGCTTCTTTATATTTTGGGGTTCTGGTGTTGCAACTGCAGCTGCTGAAGGCCTACACAAACGCCACTATTGATTAGAAACACCTCCCCATCACTAATTTGCGAGGGGGTGCATGCACTCCATACAGAGTTGATGAGATGCAGGGGAGTGGAGGTGGGGTCGCAAATATAGGATGGGATAAAAAGAAAGAACACGTAAAGCCCATTTTAATGAATGCAGTCACCAAGTCCCACTCGAACAGACTGCAGCTCAAACAGCTGCTTCCTTAGCAGGGCCCATTGCACAGTGGAAGACGGGTAAAATGAGCTACAAAGCACCCCGACATACACAGCCACAGTCTCCCCCTCCCGTCCTCGCCTCTCCTGCCTCCTCTGCTTCCCCCTCTCTTTACATCACCATATTGCAAACACAGGGGCGGAATTACCTGAACTATGTCTTCACATTCTCTCGGTCCGTGTTTCGCCCATGAGCCATCACCTGTGGTGGAATCATCGTCTTCTGTCCTGGTCCCAGTGACAGTTTACGGCAGGATTTCCATTCTCTTGTCAGACCAGTTCCTGACCCTAAAAGCAGGCTTGTTCGGAAGGCTGGCTGGATGCTTCACTGGCTGCTCACTGTTCCCTAGCTCGTGACGTCATCCGCCCTGCTTTGCCCATTGGTCGAGTGGATGAATATTAATGAGAGCAGCAGGTCCGGAGGAGGAGCCAGCAGAGATAAGACACTGTTGGTTTTCTGTTTGACAGACACACATTCTCTCTGTTTGGACATAGTTGCACATGATGATTTAGTTAATTTATGATTTACTTTATATTTTTTTGATTTGTACAAAATGGCAAATCAGAAAGTTATAGATTTAACATGGAAAGGCAGTTAAGGATTCAGAGGCAGGCAGACATGACAACCAAAAACCTGCCTATATTTGCCTAAATTTGCCTATGATGTCATCCTTTTGGTCTACCTCACCTGTGATTGGCTGAAGAGCAGAGCATCTGCTCAGTCTTATGGCTAGCATCTAGCTCAAGGAGGAAGCCTCACCAAGGCCCTGTGGAGCCTGGCTGGTTGTCCTGACAACGCCTGTATTGTCGACACTCCTTGTTGGAGAGCAACATGGCTGTTCAGTTGACAGTGATGATTCAAATGGAGAACCTGATATGATTTGAAAAACAACACAATGAAAAATATACCACACCTTTCCTAATTATCACTGCAAATATTTCACGGTTATTGTATTCATCATGAAAAACTCAGCCAACGTTTGTGCATTTTGTCTTAAGAAGTCTTAAATATATGGAGGAAGAAGTATAATCTGGCAAGCATCTTTCTTCTATCTACTTTTTCTTGAACTCTCTAGAATGCTAAACCTAAGCCGTGACATTGACATCCATCCATTTTCTGAGCCGCTTCTCCTCACTAGGGTCGCGGGCGTGCTGGAGCCCATCCCAGCTGTCATCGGGCAGGAGGCGGGGTACACCCTGAACTGGTTGCCAGCCAATCGCAGGGCACATACAAACAAACAACCATTCACACTCACAGTCACACCTGTGGGCAATTTAGAGTCTCCAATACATGTTGTTGGGATGTGGGAGGAAACCGGAGTGCCCAGAGAAAACCCACGCAGGAATGGGGAGAACATGCAAACTCCACACAGGCGGGGCCGGGGATTGAACCCGGGTCCTCAGAACTGTGAGGCTGACGGTCTAACCAGTCGACCACCGTGCCACCCGTGACATTGACAATACAGACAAATCCAATTTTATTTTGGCAACACAAATCCAACATTGTAGAGTAGACACGAGAGTAGGACACAAGATACTAAATCATAATGAAACGTTTCCAAATCTGGGACAGCAGCAGGGTTAATATGCACTGTATAACATAACACATTATTATAAATGATATATGCCATTCAATCACTCATACACTGATATGGATATAGTCAATAATGTTCCACCACACAACACAAGATCAAGCATGTTTAACTCTAAAGCAAATATTATTGACTAAAACAACAACTATATTGCATAATTATCCAAACAAGAAGTATCTAGAGCAATGTACAGTATTAGTGGAATGGAACTACACTGATGTCTGCTGTGGACAGTGTATTAAATGCACTCTATTTTACTACATCAGATTAACCTCTTTAAGCCTTTCACTGGCAAACTTGGCATGCAGAACATAATAGGTCACGCTCATGCATGCTACAGCTGCATCCACAAACACAACCACTACTTTTAGTGTGTGTGTGTGTGTGTGTGTGTGTGTGTGTGTGTGTGTGTGTGTGTGTGTGTGTGTGTGCGTGTGTGTGTGTGTTGGCGCAACAGAGATTACCACCAAGCACCCCCTGAAAAAGGAATTTAATTGAGGTTAGTGGGCCTCTTTCCAGTTGATCACGGGTAAATATAGATTTTTTTTTTTTTTCTGATTGGAATGATTGTGCAGTAAATTACTTGTGGATAGCTGAGCACAGTAAGGACAGATTACAGCTTGATTTTAAATGCACTTAATACTTTGGAAAACTGTGCCAAGTTTTTAAATTTCGGTTTTATGGCACGTTTCAACCAGCTTCATCAAAGAGGATAATAAGGCTCAGTGGGAGCTAACACGGAGATACCTGATGCATGTAAAAATCAAAATGGCTGAATGAATGGCATTTGACTATCATAATAAAAATCCCAGAATGTATACAAAGATCAGAATATTGTGAATTATTTTCTCTTTTATACTTTAAAAGGACATCAACTCAGAGTCAGATGACGCTGGGATAGATATTTTGAATAGAAAAGATTATAAGAGAGGCAAACATGGCACCTTTATATTAGGAAGAAGCGTTCAATGTTCATGAATACATATACACACTTGGATCATTATTATGCAGTTGTAAGCATCATCAAAAGGATTGGTGAGCTCATTGGCCACAAATGGTCATCCTTAATGCAAAAGATAGACATTTACTTTTGGATAAGCCACAACTGTGTTGCTCAAATCTCAATATTTAAAAATATTGCTGGCCACTTGCCTCGTCCCCAATCAAGCCTTGTGTCAATATTAATCAGTGCACAGGATCACCTATCATCTCTGTGGCGGCGACCCAACACCCTAGCCATGACAACCGCGGTCTGGGCAAGCCCCTCCCTCTTACAGCTGGCTTATTGTGCACTGTGTCTCTGAAGCGGCCTTGTTTCCCTTTGCTTGACCCGTTCAATAACTAATCTCAATGCAGCCGGCAGTGTGGAGCTTGGAAAATGAGGAGGGCAGGCGGATCCAGTATACTAAGGTCACATTATGATTCATTGACCACTCCAAAAATGTGTGTGCAACTTTGCTTCAGTAACTAAATGCAAAGTTTTGATGTGCAAGTTTTCTCTTGAGAGCTTGTTTCATCACGACATATTTTCAACAACAACAAAATAAGAAAACCTAATCTTCTTCCTCAAATGGTGAATTGGAGCAATTATTTATTGAAGTACAGAGAGTCCCAGTCATTTATTTAAAGGATGTGTCGAGTTGGGAGGAGGTCTTTTTCTGGTCAATTTGTGTAAGGGTATTTGCCATTGGTTGGTTGGTGGAGAATAGTTACTTTTCCCTAACAGTGGGAACCGAACATGTAACTACCTTCAGATGTTCTGTTATTCTTGCTTCCTATAATGCAGTGCATTGAGAGGCAAAACCAACTGTTTCCCCTTATTTCCTCAATGTCACTTCTATGATAGACACACCATAACTACATAGCTCAGGTGAAACAGGTGCTTTGGCAAAGTTACAACATGAAATGAGAAGATTATCGCGCTACTCGTCACTTTAAACTGCATACACTCCTTGAAATCTCGGCACCCTTTGCACAATGGTCATTGCACCGGACTATTGCAATATTAGTCATTCAAACTGCTCTAAGGGGTAGAGGACTCTGCATCTTTTGCACAATTGTCAAAAAAAAAAAAAAAACATTTACCGGCATTACCAGATAACTATTAACCCTGTATTGCTCAGTGACTGTTTTTTTTCAAAGTCTTTATGTCTCAAAAGTGTTCTCTGTCAATTGACTGTCTGTTGTCGTATTAGAGCGGCTCCAACTACCGGAGACAAATTTTTGGACATACTTGGTAAATGAAGATGATTCTGATTCTGATTCTGAAATGTAAGATTAACTCTAAAAAGCAGTAAGAAGCCTTTCAGTTATTTTTGAGATAGTTCTATAAGGGTTCCATTTTGTTCATTATGATTGCGATGTGAGCTGTACTACTCAGTCTCATCACAATGGCACTTGCTGCTTGACTGTAAGACCCTGCTGATATACATTTTGTATATATGTTGGTTTATTTTTCAATGCTGTACTTATTCGTTAATATGCTTCAGTGGATGACAGACTCAGCGACTAACCCGAGGTAAGGTGTAAACTACAGTGGAGGCCACTCTTTCAGGATATATGGTAAACATATTCTTGTGTTATCTATCCAAATTACACAATGCTCCAGTCCAACAGCCAGTTATTCACTTAGATAAAAATCAGTGCCTTCTCTTTTTTGTTTTTCAGCAAAATAATTTTGAAATAAAATCAAATGATTATGTTAAAAGGTTATCTCTGTGCTGTGCAGTTTCTCTCCCCAAGATTGCGGCTGGCATTTGATCTGTCATACCACTGTCCCCCACAACAATGATGCTGCAAAGGGTAACTAAGAATCGGTCCACCTCTTTTGTGTGTCACATCTTGGACATCCAACTTTGGAAAAGCTCACCTGAAATAAATGCAACGTATGTTCAGATTAGCTGGAAATCAAAATGTTCTGAGCATCACGCATGATCACAAAAGGCCATTTGTCCTGTCAAATCAATGGTTACTTTGACTGACATCACAAATAAAGCCTTGTAAAAATACAAGTGTCCCACGTATTTCATTGTGCAAAGATTATGGGTCACAATGGAAACATGTGGGAACATTACTGAAACAAGGATAGGAGACAAATGATTGGCGACAAATAGAAAACGAACTGGAATACAGTGCGTCAACTGGTCTAATCAGGAATGCGATGTTTTGGACAACGCAGGCTGATGAAGGGAGACACATGCATCCTGTATGATTGGACCAAATGATCCTCACTGAAATTGATGAAGAAATATTGACATAAGCAATGCTTTCGTTTCTATACCAATAGAAAAGAACAGTCAAATTTGGTTTGCATTTAAATTTGAGGGAGAAAATATATTTTTACTAGATTACCACAAGGTTACTGTGAAAGTCCAACCATTTATTCACAAGTAATAATAACAAGCATGTCTAAATTCACTCCCCCAGGAGGGCGTGACATGCAAAGATTCATTAGCCTTACTGTGTCATCTAGCAGAGGAGGGACATAAAGTTAACAAGAATAAATTGCAATGGTGTAAAAAACAAGTCAAATATCTGGTACATAATCTAAGTGTAGGAGGAAGGACTATATTAGAAGGCAGAAAAGCTACAGTTTTAAAAAACCCTAAACCACAAACAAAGAAACATATGATGTCATTTTTAGGTCTGACAAATTAAGGGAGAGCATGGATTCAAAACTATGCAGAAATGATTGCACCATTGTCAAAATTTATGTATGAAGCAAACCTTAAAATGACATCACCTGTTCTATGGAATACAGAGGCGGAAAAGACCTTCTGTGACATTAAACAACATTTGGTGTCCAGGGCTGCGCTCGGCCTTCCAAATTTAATGATAAAACATTCATTCAAATTGTAGATTGTAAACACTATGACATGACCTCCGTACTTACACAACAATATGGTGATAAACTGAGACCAATAGCTTATTTTTCAACTAGACTAGACAACGTGATGTGTGCATTACTGCATTGTGTCAGAGCAGTTGTGGCAGCTTCAATGGCAATAGAGAGCAGTTCCACGATTGTGTTATTTCATCCATTAACTCTTAAGGACCCACATACAGTGTCTGCTCTCCTATTGCAAACCAATATGGCGTTTTTAACACCTGCAAGATATTTATCTTGCATGGCCATCTTGCTGTCACAACCACATTTGACTGTTGAGCGATGCACAACCTTAAATCCAGCCACGCTAACACCCTTACCTGATGAAGGCACGCAGCATGATTGTCAGGAATTGGACGAACAAACTGCTGAATTAGTAGCATTAACCAAGGCATGCAAACTAAAAATAAATAAAGATGGTACAATCTATACTGATAGCCAGTAAGAGGGTTCCACAACAAGAACGCAATTCAAAGTGCAAAACTACAAAATGAAATTTACATTAGCAAAGAAAAAATAAAATAAAATAAATAACTATTCAAATGGGCTGCTATATTGAGACATGCTGTGTCACATGTCTCAACAGGAGGGATGGTAAGACAGATAAATCAATATTATACAACTTATGATTTTAATTCCTATTAAAATAATAATAATAATAATAATTTGTAGAGCATGTATGATTTGTGCTAGGTATAATCCACAAGGCAATTTGAGGCCCAGGAGAGGAATATTGAATTAAACCAAAGTGAAGGAAAAAAGTATTGTTTGGTTATCATAGATGCATTTTCTAAATGGATCGAATTATTCTCAACAAAATCACCTGATGCTCTGACGGTGGCAAAAGCACTATGTAAAGACATCATTCCAAAATATGGCATACCTGAAACCATTTACAGTGATAATGGGACTCATTTTGTAAATCAAATAATCAATAAAATAGGAACCATGTTCCACATCAATTTGAAAAACCATTGTGCTTACCACCACCCTCAGAGTGTAGGTCGAGTGGAAAGAATGAATGGGACAATAAAAAATAGCAGAAAGAAACACGTGGGTTCATTTAACACACTGTAAAAGAGTCATTTCAGCTGAGTACTCAAATAGGGAAGGTGAGCAAAAGTCTGATAACGGAGCGGGAGCAGATGTGTAGATTCTGAAAACGCTTGCTGGTCAGTGAAGAAAAAAGACACCAACCCGTTTAGTGAGAACTCAGCAGAATGGCACACCCGCGTTGGTTACGAGATTCGATGAGTTGTTACATAGCAACTTTGGTTACTATAGTGTTGATTTTGTTTTGTGGTACATGGGACGTCCCACCCTAAATGATACAACGCATTTTTTAGATAGGAAATCACCTACCAACTGGACCAATATGACCAACCCAATAATAAAAAATTTGGAAGCATTAACTCGTACCAAAAGGAGTACAGTTGATGATCAGAACTGTGGGCATGACCTCCAAAAGCGGCAAAACAGTTTAATATTTTGTGCCTCCCAAAATCAAGATACTTTAATCATAATTCCATATGCGGCTCTCACCAATGATGCTCAAGAGAATGGGCAGAATTGAGGATAGGTGAAACAGGTTATGAATGGTCCAGTTGGTCACAAAAAAATAGCAAAAGAATATAGAAAGAAGTTTAACATAAGCAAAATGGCCCATAGTTTAATATTGAAATACAAATCAAGTCACCCAGTGTGTTTGATGATGAGTTTGTGGGCATATTCTGGCGGAAAAGATCCCCACTTCCGAGTAGCATTGTGTTATGGCAACCGTGTTGAACCAGAAATGCCATTAAAAAACTTCAAAGAAAAGTGAACACATTTTAATGGTTAATAACATAACTACTTATGATTGGTTCCTTGTAGTCACAGGAGTTTCGGGACAAAATTCTATTCTAGTAGCACCGAATAATTTCACTTGTATAAACATGATTAGTAAAGGAAAAAAATAAATAAAAAATAGGACCACTTAACGACACACGGTGTAAAGTAACCTTAAAAGTCGGACCAAAATTTATGCCAGTATCACGGAGCAGCAGCTGGTGGTGGTCCGGAGATGATAGACTGTTTGATAGATTACCTAAAGATCTGGATTGTGAACTATTATCACTTTGATATTGCATGTGTCAGTATACCCTATGCCTGTTCAAGATTTAATGGAAAGGGCACCAATGTTTTTGTCCAATCTAGAACATAGACAAAAAATAGATTTATCCTGGCAGAGGCAAAATTATCCAACATAAAATATACATCAACGCCATAGGTGTTCCTCATGGGGTTCCTAATCAATACAAATTAGCTGACCAAGTTGCAGGAGGACTTCATATGCTGGTGGTGTACGATGAATAAAAATGTTGATGGGATAAACTATATCCACTTCAATGTACAGAGATTAGGAAATTGGACTCAGAGTGGGTTGGAAGCTGTGCATGAGCAGCTCAAAGCTACCTCTTCAAGGACGTTCCAAAAGCGCATAGCTGTCGACACACTCCTCGCAAGAGAGGGAGGTGTTTGCGGTATGTTTGGAGAACAAACAATACTGCTTCAGATGGCAGCTTGACCAGAGCCATCGATGGTCTACGGACCCTCAATCAACACTCCTTGTGGGACAGCTGGATGGACGTTTTTGGTAAATATAAAACCCTAATTTCACCAATATTGATATCAATTGCTGTTTTTGCAGCCATTCTGACATTTTGTGGATGTTGTTGTATCCCATGCATTCGGGCTTTAATCAGTAAATTAATCACCACAGCCATAACCCCATGGAGAACCGTATGGAGATGATGTATCCATTACTGTTTGATGATAAAGATAATGATGATGATGATGATGATTTTGCTTTAACTGATTTGTTTCCTGATTCAGATGATTACGATGTTTAAACTACAAAATTCATGTATGACAAATTTACTCTGAGTATAAATGTATTTGTTTCATAAAAATTATTCTACAGTTAAAAAATCGAAATGAAGTGACTGTAAGATGATATGAGAATTTGTGCAAATACATGATAAACAGGAGGGAAATGTTAGATATATTGTAGAAGTTATCATTTATTTGCTTAGCTTGCATTAGTATTATGGACAATGTTTAGAAAGAAAGATGTCTCGCCTTCAAGAAGATGACTCAGCAGGAATCATCTGAGAGAAGGACGTGGCCGGGACGTGGCAGGTGCCATGTTTTCACCTTGAAACCCTACCCTTAGTGTGTTGTGTCTTGTAGCTTAGTACGTTATGTCTTGTAAACTTAGAAACCTCCCTATTTTCAAATAAATGCAGGAGCGACGGGAGAGATTGTTTAGAGCGTGTTGAGAGGCTGTAATCTGAACAATCTCCCATGCGCCCTCCTCATGAGAAAAAGAAACCAGCGTCTTCATTCCTTTTGTGTCTATTTTTTATAATGTTGGGCAAGATAAATCCAACAAGGCCTCAAAGACAAACACACTACCTGATGTTATGGCACACAGGCCAGGCTTGAAGCCTCCCACCCCTCTTCTGTCACATGTAGGCTAATGAACAGCAGGCCCGTGCTCTTGATGCAAAGTGTTTTTTTGGGCCACAAGGGTCGTGTGTACTCACCACTTTCTGCTTGGACACACACAAACAATAGAGAATGTCTGGAGTGCTTGGGGCCCAAACCCTGAGGAAGGGCAGATGGTGTCCAGAATCAAGGGCCGCACCCCTATTTCCATGAGAAAAGAGACTGACACAAGTGGGGGAACAGGTACCCTCTCTCCTATTTCCCCTCCTCTTTGGAGATGAGAGAGGGGGCGGGGCGCATTTACCCAACAGCAGCACTGATTTGGAACCCAATTAAAAACAAGCTGTCAGATCAAGGGCAGAGAATATCAACTGCTGTATTTTCTTTGTATCTACAGCTTCTCTGCATTTCAAATAATCTTCCTTTAAATCAAATATAAAATGTAATAATTGGACAAACTAATGTAAAAGAAATAACTACAATAAGGAAGAGACTGTATGAGTGTGGACCGGCAGGTGGCCTTAAACGGTTTAACTGTTATGGTGTCTCCCTCTGATGGCTTCTTGCAGAACAGCAGTCACCATGTATTGAAGTCCTATATGCGTTACAGTACAAGCCTTAAAAGCACTTTAAAGTCCTTGTAAAGTGAAAATCAAGCCATCCGTCCATTTTGACACAACAAAGAGGAAAGTGCTAATACCACCTCTGCCGAAATTTAATGATAAAAAAAAATCGCCTAGTAAATGCAATTTCAAAATAGTGAAAAATGAAGCTGCTGCACATCCTTCCTGTTTGTATGTGCCCTGCGATTGGCTGGTAACCAGTTCAGGGTGTACCCCACCTCCTGCCCGATGATAGCTGGGATAGGCTCCAGCACGCCCGTGACCCTAGTGAGGAGAAGCGGCTCAGAAAATGGATGGATGGATGGATGGATGGATGGATTCATAACATTGGTATATCTTTTTTTTTAGTGCACAAAATGAACAACGCGTAAGTTGCATACAAAATTCATCCATTCATAATACCGCTTGTCCTGTTCAGGGTCATGAAGACTATCCCAGCTGTCTTCGCGCAAAAGGCAGACTGCACCCTCAAATGGTTGCCAGTCAGTCACAGAACACATATGGACACAGACAACAATTCGCACACACACACACACAGCGTCACTGAGTGGGAACTGAACCCACACTGCCTGCACCAAAGTCAGGCGAATGGATCACTATACCATTAGTGACTGCACAGAAGCTCATTGTCTTCAAAGAATAGAAACATCAAAACATGAATTTCACGCCTTTTGCTGTTGCCTGACAGAGACAAGTCTGCAGCCAATGACGGTCAAGAGGACCGTGACATCACGAATCATATGAGTGGGGTGAACAGAACAAACACACACACACACAGTGTGTACTGTATGTGTCTTGACCTCCACTGAACCCCTGAGACTGGCTCCAAGAACCCCTGGGATTCGAGCAAACCCCAGGTTAAGAACCATTGGATTAGACTAAGAATTTTTGAACCCAGGAAGCTGGTGTCATTCAACATCAAACAATTCTCTTGAGGCCATGGATGGAGAATATGTTGCCTCTCCAAATATGTTGCATCGTCATCATTCATGTTCCCAGGTTCACGTTCCTCCATGTCACTGCTGTCTCTGTTTTTCTCTGTATTATAAGTCACCAAGAACTCATTCAGTCTATGAAGATCTCAACCACGGTTGACTTTACCTCTTTCTATTTGTCTTTTTTTTAGCATCGTCATCAGCGGTGGTTGAAATAAGTAATCAGCCCATTTTGGCAAAGTAAAAGAGTTGAAAGTACATATATCTGTTTGAAATGTACAGGGTACATTTAAGTATTGATACTGCTGGAGAGCCGTTCGCATCAGTGATTATCCGGCATAATTGCGATGTGCAGTTAGCCAGCTAGCATTGCCGAAACTCCGAAAATGCATCTTCCCTTCAGATAGTTGTTATGGAAAAATGACAAAATACAGTCTATATATTATTTTATTGCATTATCCAATGATTTATTTACTGCAATAGTCCTTTGTTCTTGTGTGGCCTTTCCAAATGTACTTAGTAGCTTAATTGTTCAATGTAACGTGGTAACTAGGACAGCATGTGACAGCAATGCAATGACGTAAATAACCTGAGTTGTGTAAGAAAACTATTTTTAATTTTCACTGATGAGTGCACTTCCCTTCTCTCATCCTGTCTTCAACCTCCCTTTTCTCTCAAGGACAAGATAATATAATTGTGTGAATAGGTCTTTTTTCTGTCCTCATCTCCCTCCCATTTTTTTCTTTGGTTTAATAAGGCATTGTTTTTCCATACGTGTCTCAGAGACTGGCAGAGACGCGAAGCAACTTGTAACCTCTCTTGACTGTCTCTCTTTTTGCAAATATATTATCAAAACTACAAAAGACAAGATTGTTTCCTGATTTAATTTCCAAAACGTAGGTGGGAGTGCGACTGATTGTTTGTTTGTATGTGCCCTGCGATTGGCTGGCAACCAGTTCAGGGTGTACCCAGCCTCCTGCCAGATGATAGCTGGAATAGGCTCCAGCACGCCCGCGACCCTAGTGAGGAGAAGCGGCTCAGAACATGGATGGATATATATATATATATATATATATATATATATATATATATATATATATATATATATATATATATATATATATATACATACATACATACACACACACAGTGGGTACGGGAAGTGTTCAGACCCCCTTAAAATGTTCACTCTTTTTTATATAGGAGCCATTTGCTAAAATCATTTAAGTTAATTTTTTTCCACATTAATGTAGTACACACAGCACCCCATTTTGACAGGAAAAAAAACAAAATTGTTGAAATTTCTGCAGATTTATTAAAAAAGAAAAACTGAAATATCACACAGCCATAAGTATTCAGACCCTTTGCTCAGTATTTAGTAGAAAAAAACGTTTGAGCTAATACAGCCATGAGTCTTTTTGGGAATTATGCAACATGTTTTTCACACCTGGATTTGGGGATCATCTGCCATTCCTCCTTGCAGAGCCTCTCCGGTTCTGTCAGGTTGGATGGTGAACGTTGGTGGGCAGCCATTTTCAGGTCTTTCCAGAGATGCTCAATTGGGTTTAAGTCAGGGCTCTGGCTAGGCCATTCAAACACAGTCACTGACTTGTTCTGAAGCCACTCCTTCGGTATTTTAGCTGTGTGCTTAGGGTCATTGTCTTTTTTGTAGGTGAACCTTCCGCCCAGTCTGTGGTCCTGAGCACTCTGGAGAAGATTTTTGTCCAGGATATCCCTGTACTTGGCCGCATTCATCTTTTCTGCGATTGCAACCGGTCACCCTGTCCCTCCAGCTGAAAAACACACCGACAGCATGATGCTGCCACCACCATGCTTCACTGTTGGGACTGCATTGGAAAGGTGATGAGCAGTGCCTGGTTTTCTCCACACATATCGCTTAGAAATAAGGCCAAAAAGTTATATCCTGGTCCCATCAGAACAGAGAATCTTATTTCTCACCATCTTGGAGTCCTTCAGGTGTTTTTTTTTTTTTAGTAACCTCCATGCGTTCTTTCATGTGTCTTGCACTGAGGAGAGGCTTCCGTTGGGCCACTCTGCCATAAAGACCCGACTGGTGGAGGGCTGCAGTGATGGTTGACTTTCTAGAACTTTCTCCCATCTCCGACTGCATCTCTGTAGATCAGCCACAGTGATCTTTGGGTTCTTCTTTACCTCTCTCACCAAGGCTCTTCTTCCCCAATCGGCTTCCATTTGAGGATTATGGAGGCCACTGTGCTCTTAGGAACCTTAAGTGCAGAAGAAGTTTTTTTTGTAACCTTGGCCAGATATGTGCCTTGCCACAATTCTGTCTCGGAGCTCTTCAGGCAGTTCCTTTGACCTAATGATTCTCATTTGCTCTGACATGCACTGTGAGCTATAAGCTATACGGTATTATATAGGTGTGTGGCTTTCCTAATCAAGTCCAATCAGTATAACAAAACACAGCTGGCCTCCAATGAAGGTGTAGAACCATTTTAAGGATGATCAGAAAAAATGGACAGCACCCGAGTTAAATATATGAGTGTCACAGCAAAGGGTCTGAATATTTATGGCTGTGTGTGATATTTCAGTTTTGTCTTTTTTAATAAATCAGCAAAAATTTCAACAATTACGTTTTTTTTCTGTCAATATGGGGGGCTGTGTGTACATAAATTAACTTAAATGATGTTAACAAATGGCTGCAATATAACAGAGTGAAAAAATTTAAGGGGGTCTGAAAACTTTCCGTACCCATTTTTTTTAAATAGCAGGCACGTGCACAGACATCTTTGGGGGCAGGTGCTCAAGCCCAAAATAAAAGGGCCCGATCGCCAAAATTATTCATTCTATCAAGAAAAAACAGGAGCAAATATGTAACTTTTGTATTTTTTCTGTTAACACAATCAACACAGTAAATAAACTATGAACAAAGAAGATTAAGGGAAGCTATAGTGGAGAAGAAAAGTCGACACACCCATGTTCAAATGGTAGATTTTTGTTGTATACAAAAATGAGACCAAGATAAATCATTAAAACTTTTTCTTCCACTATTAGTTATATTATGACTTGTACAACCCAATTGAAATTATTAAATGCACATATGCACACACACTCTAATAAATGGTGATGTAGCTGTGTTCAGAATTAAGCAATCATATTCAAACTCATGTTCAATGGGGGTCCGCACACACCTGCCACCATTTAAAGTGCTTCTTATTAACCCAAAATAAATAAAGGTGAGAGTATGTACAATTCTCCCAAGGACTCAAATAAATGCCCCTCAACTGTCAAAAAACTTTGGGTGAAATTGTTGACAGAGAGAGCTTTCTTTTTATTAAATATATGAATGAATAATAATTTTTAAAAAAGGGCTGCAGCAAAAAGGGCCCTTTTTTCATCCAGGGCAAAATGGCAGGTGCTTGAGCACCACTTGGGGTCTATGTGGGCACATGCTTGCCAATTAGGAAGGGTTCGTTGAATGCATGTATGAAACTGTACTTCCAACAAGGTTATGAACCGCTGGCCAAACATGTAAAAAAAAAATATCTATTTTTAAAATGACTCAGTTTAGCATTTTTAAATAGTTCACCTTAGCAAAACTTTGGGAATGTTGATACAATGAAAGCATGACCCAATTTTAGCTAGTTCTTGGCTAAAATTTAAAAAATGTCATTTTTATTGACTGTGATAGATTATCAAAACATGTATTGTATATAATCGAATGTAAAACTTTTTCTTTTTAACTTAAGTATATTTCAGAGTCTGTGCTTTTACCAAAATGACTCAAATGATCACAGTTCCTTTAATCAAGCCTTTTTTCTCTACAATTATCTGTACTTTTCGAGTATAAAATGTGTGGGTACTTTTGTCATCGCTGCTCTCTGGCAAATCTATTGGGCATATGAAAAAAAAAAAAGTTTGACATGGAGAAGAGCAGTATAGAAAACGTAATACACACACGTCAAGGTTGGGCAAAGTGTCTCCATACAAACAGTAGTACAGTACTGATGGTGCCCGTGAAGTAGATCAAAGAGGCTGCTGGTTGCACCACATCAGGCCGGCCTCTCGCCATCAATTGTCGCCGAACTCATCTCCGCCCCCCGCCGTTAGCTTGAAGCTACATCCCCTCGCCCGGATGCGCCGCCATGCCGACTCCACAATCATTTATTCACCTACCTGCCTGACACTAGTATCGAGAATTGACCGAGGACGTAGATAGGAGCGTGTGGTGTACACTGGAGCCCACACGACAGGCAGACTAGTGCAGCACACCTTCGCTAAGTTTAATGTTAACATTATTAATAATATTTGTATTAGCCCCGTGTTAGCATCGATGTGGGTGCACTTGTATGCTAGTTAGCTGCTAGCGGCTAACGTTAGCTGAGCCAGTGACAGTCCGGCCAGTGGGAGGTGGGGAGAACTGCGAGGTGAGTCTATCTATTATTTTGATGGTGAATACACTGGACTGTGCTCGAAAAGGTGACCGTTTCATGAGACTATCAACGCCATTAGAGTCTTTCGGGATTTTGAATGCGTTCCAGGCAGCAGCAAGTCGAAGTGAGGACTTTTTGTGATCGTCGGAGGTCTCTTGAAATAAACGTTTATTCGACGTTGGCTCGGATGCTAGGACCTAGCATGCTAACAGGATAACTGTCCTGCGTAGTGCCTCGAACTTTTCACGTCATTAACCCCTGCCTGGTCTCAAATGCCACCTTAAGAATCTGAAAGTGGTTAAATTTAAGTGTGAAAGACAAGTTAGCCTGATTTGTGTTCGATTTTGTAAGGGAGACTCATTGAAAAGTAAAGGTTTATTTATTATGTATGGAAGAAGACTATTTATTGTTGCCATTGTTAGTGTTCAATTTAAAATGGTGCTGTTTCTATTTCTAACCTTTTCTATCTAATCTTGAGGTGCAGCAGTTAATCGATTAATCACCAACTAATAAATTATTAAATAATCAACTATTTTGATAATGGAGTAATTGTACACACAGATGTTGTTTAACTTTATATTGTCCAAATCAGAAAATCTTTGATTTTAATCCAAATAAGACATTTGCAAACATCTGCTTTTACTTTATAAAACAATTATCAACATTTCTTTCCTGTTTTCTAACGTGTTACAGACCAAGCCAGTAACTGAATCATTATAAACTTGTTTGTGCATTTTCTGCACTGCCAATTTCAAATAATGTCCTGTTTATGAATAAAGGGGTGGAAATGAAATGTTTTTGTCCAGTTCATTGAAAAAAGATTTTACCGATTAATTGAGTATTAAAACAATTGTTAGTTATAGCCCTAATCTGATCTCTTCTCCAATTTCCAGATCAAATAAAAGTTTCCATGTATGACTTGGCTCTTGAAATCAACTGCAATGTCTGTTGACGAAGACAACGTAAAAAACATTAGTCCACAAGCTAGCTCAGCCTCATCTCTTCAGCTTTCGGAATGTTCTGGAAGTTGCAGCGGGGTATCATTTCTAGTGGTGGAAGGGGCAGCTGAGGCCACCTCGGACTTGGCTGCTTCTTTCCCAGTCCCCGGCACTGCCGCCTCACCAAAACACACCAGCACAGTGGACACTCTGAGCCATTCGCACAGCACTGGGCCGAGATCTAAAGGAAACGAAGTCAGTAGCATCAATCGCAGGAACAGCTTCCATCATGCGAAACAGCATCAACAAATGAGAGTGGCAAAACGCCGTAACACTTCAAACTTTAGTTTCAAGCACCCGACCTCTGGTAAAAGGAGACGACGGGCAAACTCAGAGAGTGACTCCGTCCTGCCCACTAACTTCCTTCTAGGTGGGAACATTTTTGACCCACTAAATCTCAACAGCTTGCAGGATGAAGAGGTCAACAGGGCACTGAACGCAGAGACCCCAAAATCGTCCCCATTGCCAGCAAAGAGTCGAGACCCTGTGGAGATCCTTATCCCCAGGGACATCACCGATCCTCTAAATCTCAACAGCTGCATAGCAGATAGCAGCTTTTTGGTGTCCCCCTTCAAAAGCAGCGGAAGGAGGAGGCATCGCAACAGACATCATGGTGGCACCATTTCAACCCAGTTAAACCTTTCAGAATCTGGGAAAAATGAGGTTAAAACTGGAGACTCTGTGTCATTTCCTGGTACAATTGCGCGTTCTAATCTGGAAGTCTCGAAACCGTCAGACAGAGTCTCCGGTGGTGAGGGGGATTCACGGGATCACTCTGCAGATGACTCATCAGTGTTCAAGGAGGAGGCGACGTCCACATCTGTGGAGGATTCCACATCTTCCTTTCTGGGAGGTGCTATCCAACACATCAGCAGGCGCAAGCGGAGGCGCAACTCTGGCAAAATGGACCCCCCTGTTACTCAGTCTACCCCTGTAGCAAGATCTGTATCTTGTGAGCAAAATCATAATCCTCGGGGATCCAAAAATTCCTTTCATACGCCCAGGAGTGGATCTAAATCTGCTCCAGGAGCTCGCCAGCAGCCCCATAACCAGGCAAGGGACCAGCAGAAGAAGAAGTTCCAGTATGGGAACTACAACAAATATTATGGTTACCGCAACCCGAGCGCAAGTGAAGACCCGCGGATACATGTCTTTCGTCCAGAGTGGTTTGAAGGTAAACATGTCCTTGATTTAGGCTGCAACTCGGGTCACCTTACGCTGTATATTGCCAAAATGCTGCGGCCCGCCTGCATATTGGGTTTGGACATTGACAATGGGCTGGTGCACGCTGCTCGCAAGAACATAAGGCATTACCTCTCCGAGGTGCAGACGAAAGAGGCCAGGTGGGCAACGCGGGAGGAGAAGCGCATCGGCCGTGCGAGTGAGGAGAGGCGGCACACCGAGGGCAGGGAAAATGGCAACACACTGAAAGGGGAAAGTAGCCATGCAAAGGCTGCGAACGGCAAGGACTCTTGTGGCACGGATCAGGTCAAGACTCAGAGGCAAGATGGCAAAACGGAAGAAATAAAGCAGGAAGGCTGCGATCAGGCCGGGAGCTGTTCTTTCCCTCTGTCCCTGCAGATCTCCCGGGGGCCCATTGCTGCACCATCTCTTACTGAATCATCCTCTACAAAACCAGGGGAGTTCCCCGCCAATGTGTCCTTCATCAAGGTAACATGGAGTCTTCATTTTTGTGTGGCACTAATGTAAGGTGAGCTAGTCATTGTTTAAGAAAAACAGAACAAAAGCAGCCATGTTAATAAAATGTATTCAGTATGCTTGAACAAGCCGTCCACCTACTATTATTCACCATCATGTGACATTTCAAGCATTTGAATTTGGTAGTTTTTTTGTGTTTCTGTCAAGGCAGGGTACTACTGTGTCACCCTTCCGTTAGGCTGTGCTCTGCTGTGATCGTTTACCACATGGGTGGAGCTAGAGACTTAACAGTCCATTGATTGGTCGGCATAGAATTGGCACCTATTTGCAACATGAATGAATAAGAATACAAAATGACAAACTGTGCCTTTCTCAAACGATGCTTGTTGTGGTGAGCCAAAGTCAAAGGAATAGGCAAGTAAAATGTATGTGATCTGTCTGTTTTGTCAAGCTGTGTGACCATTAGGTCTCTCAGGTTATTGACTTCTGTGTCATAGTGGACAAGTACGTTGATATCGATGGCTTTTAATAAATGTAGAATGTGGTGTTAATCAGTCGTTGGCAAACATTAGACAAGGCTAAATCAGGGTGTATTTTAAACAGTTTTTTTGAGGGGTGGGGGGGGGGGGCTGTTTTATATCATTTAAAAAAATCACCAAGGGATGATTGCATCAACATTTTTGGCTGGACTTTGAGAATATATTTGGTAACCCATATATAATATAGGTGTCCATACAGATGCCTACACTGAAATGTGGGCCATTTTTCTTTGTTGTTTTTACCAACTAAAATCTAACTTAATTCCAAATCGTTCCCCCCTCATCAAAAGTTCAGCAAAATCGTAATTGTAGTACACAAAGCACGTACAGTATGTGTAAGCACTCTGATTTAGTCCAAATTGGTTAGTCAACTTTGAAGATTTGGGCAGTACAGCAGATGTTTCACGTTTTCTGTAATAGCGAGGCAGGTTGTTGAATAAGATCAGTTTGTCTTTCTCTTCAGGCCAATTATGTGCTGCAGAATGATAACCTGCTCATTACTCAGCGGCCCGAGTACGACGTGATCCTGTGTTTGAGCGTCACCAAATGGGTTCACCTGAACTGGGGGGACAGCGGCCTCAAGCGGCTCTTCAAGAGAGTCTACAGACATCTTCATCCTGGAGGCCTCTTCATCCTGGAGCCACAGCCATGGCAATCCTACGTCAAGAGGAAGAAGCTGACTGTAAAACTGATTCGTTTTATTTTAAGCCTTTTTTTCCCCCAGGCATGATTAAACTGAATGTTTTCTGTCTTGCTAACTAGGAAAACATCAACAGAAATTTTCACAACATTCGCCTCAAGCCGGATCAGTTTTCATCCTATCTCACCAATGAAGTGGGCTTTACAAGTTGTGAGTTCCTCGGAACGCCCAAGAGTTTAACGAGAGGTAGTGAATTATTAAAAAAAGATTTACCGTATTTTCATGACCATAGGGCGCATCGTATTAAAAAGCGCAGTCTCAGTTACGGGGTCTATTTCTGTATTTAAAGCATACATAAGGTGCACCGTATTATTGGGCGCAGGCATGGTAAAACATACGCTAGCTTAAAACATACGGTAGCATGCATGCACGCTGAAATTTTTTTTTTTTTAAAAGGCAGTGGGAGCAAAACTGAGTTCGGTTGTACTTTATTGAAGTATTTAACAATGTACTCACCTTTTTGATCAATCCTCATCCACAAATCTATCAGTCCTCATCTTCTGTATCTGAAATGAACAGCTGGGCAAGTTCTCAATCAAACACGCCAGATTCGAGTCAGTCTCGTTGCCGTGCGAAAGCTCGAACAACAGTGCAAGCAGACACGTTAGCCCCAGCATCCACAATCCTTTCACAAATTGTGGCGTAACTCGCCCGGCCGGCGCTGCCTCCTAGTCTTAGTAAAGCTGTGTTCGTCATCTGTCATCCATGGCTCCCACGCCGCTCACTTCACTTTGAACGCCCTGTTTACACGGATGTCCAGCGGTTCGTCAAGCCTCCCGGAATGATGGCAAGCCCCGAGTTATTGCACTCAGTCGAATGGTGACTGTAGAGACGCTTCTCCCGGCTGTTCTTTGATCATTAATCCATTGCTCGAGTTGGTCTTCAAACTCGGGCCACCTCGCCTTGTTTCCGCGGAAACTCAGCTTTGTCTTCTTGACTTGGTGAAGCTCGTTTTCCTGCTTCCTCCACTTGCGAACCATGGATTCATTGATCTTGAATTCTCTCGCGGCTGCTTGATTCCCATGTTCCTCTGCTTAACGGATAGCTTGCAGTTTAAACTGTGCTTCGTAAGCGTGTCTCTTCGTAGGTGACATTTTCGGGGTTCCATAGCCAAACCGATGTTGTTTTGCACAATGCACGCCACCGGAAATTCTCCTACTCAGTCAAGCGGTTAAAAAAAAAAACCTAAAAAAAACCCTGGCGCTATATACCTACTGGGGGCGTAGCTGTAGCGTCCTACTTCACCCACCCTTCCCCTGTCCTCAGCCGCGTCCGCTTTTCCTCTGTGTAAGCAGCGTGTTGGCAGGAAATGCTAAAAAAAAAAAGTCAAGCGAAGCGCTTATCACACAACATTTATAGATGTTGGAACACACATAAGGCGTGCTGCATTTCAAGGCGCCCCGTCCGTTTTGGAGAAAATTTAAGACTTTTAAGTGCGCCTTATGGTCGTGAAAATACGGTACATTGAGATTCTTCTGCACTGTGGTTTGATGTCATGATCAACTTTTCCCTTCAGGTTTCCAGAGACCAATCTACTTGTTTCGGAAATGACCGCTTCTGCCTTGTGAGGCTAGTGAATGTGAGTTACCACACAGCCAGCTGTTGGACTGTTCCATCACCTGCTCAGACTCTTGACAAGGGACATTCATTAAGAAGGGGACCAAAAGCAAGATACATTTTTTTGTGACGATAAAATGACTCTTCAGTCACAGAGGAAAAGGCCCTCGGCTTGGACTTACCTATTTGCAAACGATACATGTGATGCATGGCTGTGTCGTGCGTTTGGATACCTTGGGCTATATATCTCTTCTGTATTAATACTGTTGCGTACCACCGCAATGACACATGCAGCATGTATGGGTGCTCATGCAGAATTTTCTGTTACTACCTTTCAAAAGCAGTTTTATTCTCCTCCATAAGCTCAGTGTGGCCCAACTTGAGCTAGTGATTCATTCCAAAGGCATTACACCAATCATACTAGCAGGATGTGGCCTTTCTGTTGGATAAAATGGTTACGTTGTCGGTGAAATTCTGCTTTTAGTCCATCAGCCTAAATGTAGTTTGTTGATTGCTGCCAAATCACAGCCTTGATGTTGCATATTTGGCACACTATTGCAAAATGAGGCCCAGGAGATGAATGAACACGAGTACATTAAAAGTCGAAGCACCCATAATCTAAAGAACGACCCGTGTAAAAGAGAAAAATGATACATAGTACAGTATATATTGTAAAGTTTGCATTCAGATCAGCCCGAAACATGGTCAATTAGCAACCAGTAAATCTCAGTGCACAGTTGGCATCCTCTTTGAAATGTTTCTTTAAACAACAGGGCTTCTTTTTTCCATGCGGCTTTAAAAGTCGTGTGTTATTTTCCAGTTTGGAAGCTTTGGAGGCGACACCATATCGGAGTCATATGGCTTTATTGGGCTGTTGTGATACTCCATCCTAATGGTAGGTGGCACATTTGAGCCATGATGACATGATTCTGGCTACTTCGAAAGGTGCATCTTCACCATGCTTCTATCAATTGTAAACATGTCAGTGATGCCATAGCTCCACTTTTACGTTCTGTTAATAATCTTATCCATGTTGAGCTCATGAATGTAGAATTGAAGCAGCAAAGAACCCATGGCAGAGTTGCTACAGCATCTTGAACACAGTTTAAATCCAACATCTGCCAATTACGCACAATTTAAAAGCAAATGAATGCACTCTGAAGTGATGACTAAACTGCAAGACCATACCATGCCTTGTTTTAAGAAACCTATTTGTATAGTAATCTGCTGTTTAAGGTGCTGCCAAAATGTTTTATGGGTCTTTTGCACTTGAACTTTGACGGTATGTCAGCTGTTTAGTACTAACAGTTGTCATTTACAGGCAGTCAGTGATGATTGTACCTGCATTTGGTGTGCACAAGCACTGCTTATCTTTCATTCACTGCAGACCGGCACATTTATTCTAAGGTGATAATTGATGTGTATGTTTCTGTTCATAAGTGATCAATGTACATATGTTTGGAATTTAGTTTTATTCCTGTTATTTGGAAGTTATTTACTGTTCTTATTTGTTTTTAGTTGATTTGTGCTTGCCTTTGTGAGTCAGAGGTGTTTTTTTTTCCTTTTTTTTTTTTTTTTGGCGGTCCTAAACAGGATCAGTAAAAGAGCTGATGTATAATGCAAATTGAAATTGTTGTGTGACTCTACCCCTGGAAGGAACATGGAATTTCTACCCCCACCCCCCACCCCCGACCCCTCCTCCTTGAATACAGGGAGCTGGTGTCAATGCGCTCTTTTTTTAAATTTTATTATTCTATATTTGTTTTGTCTTCATTAAACATGCTTTGTACATGTCAGGCTTTCCCCCAAATTCAAATACACTTGCATCAAATCTTTTATTTACTGTTATGGATTACAACATACAGGTTACATTTGAAATTTAATTGGCCTCACCAAAAAAACATCTTTCTCTTAAGCTAAGACAATCGGATTCTCAGGCATATATCAGACCACGGCTGTAATACCAAGGGCCAATTTCTTTGCTTTATTGCTTTTCTTTTCTGCAAAGCACATAATGAACGTTTCTTTGGTAATAATACTTAAATGTCCGGAAGTGTTTTGCCTGATTGCACCTTACTGTCTCAGCAGTGGTGTCCTAACTTCTAAAATGTCACAACCAGGTATCCAAGCTAAAGCGTGTCTTTGCTGCACATAGTGTGACATGAAATATATGACACAGTAAAAAAAAAAAATATCCACACTCCTATTGGGGGCTTTTACTCATCTGTGTACAGTACAGTCAATGTTATTTTGGTTTTTTATATGAAATAGTACAGTTTAATGGCAATGGAAAATCAGATCTCATGTTCCATTTGCAGCAGTAAATGGGAAATAAATGGTGCACATTTTGATACATAATAGCCCTTAAGGTGTTCTTCTATTTTTTAGATAATATGGTAATAGGGAAATTTAAACTGGATAATAAAAAAATTAAGTTTATCCAGTCACAGAACAGATACATAAACTCAAGAGTTGTATTATTTTTAGCTGCAATATATTTCATGTTAAATTTGCACTGATGACTTGAGGGAATAAAGTACATTTCTGCAGGAGAGGTTTGTGTTTCTCATGAACCTTGATGTTTGTTTTTATTTAGGGGTTGGGGGCTGCTATCAGAATAAAATTTTCTTCCTGTCAGGGAAAAATTATTTTCATGCCTCTGAGCTACAAACTATAGTATCTGAATGTTTCTCTGTGGTAAACATTTGAAATTATTAAAAGTGGTTCCAGACACCATGGCTCAAGACTTCTTTTGTCATCTTCTAAGTTAATGAAAGAACTCTGATGGTAATTTGCATCCTTTTTACTGCTTGAGCATATCTGGTTAACGAGTTAACAAAGTAGATTAATACTTATGGTGAAAGAAAACTGAGGATGTGACTGACAATTAGTGACCCTTTTCAGTTCATCTTAAATGACATGGTGAAATAGATGATTCATTTTATTTTGTAAAAAAAAATAGGCTCCATCTATGCATCTTTCACAATGATGTGCTTTCTTACTGTACTGTTTTGAGTTTTGCACCTGTCGCAATTACATTTGTGCATCCAATGGAAGGCACATTGTCTTCCAGATAAAACATTTTTCATGTTCATATTTTTCATTGGTGCTTCCCTGACGCTTGAGTGTCGTTCTCAAGTTTCTCTGCTGAATGTAAAGTGAAAAAAAAAAAAAAAAACAGCCAGGTATGGATCCATGTAATTATGGTAATATACTAAGAGTTGTATCATGAGAAAGACAGGCTGAAAAGAGTGGATCATGTGTTAAATATGACTTTTAATATAGTGTAACGATCATAAATCAGCCTGTTTTACTGCTGCTATGTAGTGAGATAAATATCCATTAAATCACAGCATAGCAAAGAAATGCTTAGATACCATGCAAATAAGCCCTCAAGTGAGTGTGAGCAGTGTAGGATGACATCAGTGCAATCTGATTGGATACTCAGTAAATGATTTGGGACAATGACATATTAAGATTATGACATTACTTTTTTTGTTGTGATCATATTGTATGTTTGAACCAGCCATTTTTCATAGTACTTATCTTTGTAAGTGTCCCGGGTGAGCTGGAGCCTATCCAGCTGATTTTCGCCAAGACGTGGGGTACACATTATACTGGTCGCCAACCAATTGCAGGGCACAAACAACCATTCACACTCATACTTACACCTTTGGGCACTTTCGTCTTCAATGAACAAAACATGCGTGCTTTTGGAATGTGTGAGGAAGCCAGGGTACCCACAAAAAAGCCATGCAAGGACGGGGAGACCATGCAAACTCAACACAGATTTTCCATCGGTGATTCCATCACCTTACCGTGAGCTAGACATGCTAACCACTATTACACCATGCTACAACTGTGAAACAATAATTCAAGAACCAAAATTGTTGACATTATTCCCACTGAAGTAATTAAAACTATTCAATGAGGTATAATTCGCTTTTTCATTTTATCTACTCTTTGACCTCAGCATAGTTACATGAAAGTCAACTTTTGTGTAACCCTACTGCTGGAAAACCTGGAATGACTTTGTTCTCAGCTGTCACGTTACATGAGTGAAGACAGACAGCCTGGTGTAAACAAGTCAGTGGATGTCTGCTGTTTTGATGTTGGATCACGTTGTGCTGCCAGAATAGTACAAAAATTCATCCCAGATGACAATGCATGGCACAATGCAGAGGCTCATCTTTACAAATAGCATCCATACTTTTAATGCCTGCTGCCCCCTCTCCCATCTGTAAATATATAGCTTTACTCATACGCTCATGATCAATAATAATAAATGCCAATGTTTGTAATTGCTTGCAGCTTGTAGTCTCGTATGTAAACATTCACCTGCAGACATCTGACCTTTTTGTATCACAGGCAGAATAACAAAGAATGTGCTTTGCAATCAAGACTGGTGAACTGTGATGTCTGCTGTCTGGCTGGCAATGTTGTCCACAGACAGACAGACAGATGGACAGACACGACGGTGAGAACATAATAAACAAAAGACACTTCATTCACAAAAGCGCTAGTCCATCAGAGCTACTATTTAAGTCTGTCACTTATTGTGTCCTGTCAGTGCAACATTGACCAGCTTCAGATTCATTTCCATGTTTTATGTCCATAAAAATACTGTACAAAGCTATAATGACAATTTTTATTTTTACATGTTTTTATGGGACTGGGGACTTCACTCTGCCCTTTGATTGGGCTGGTGACCAGTCCAGGGTATAGACCCACCTTTTGCACATAGTCATCCGAGATAGGCTCCAGCTCATCTGTCACCCTAACAAGGACAAATGCTCAAGACAGTAAGAAATGTTAACTTTACTTAATGTTTGATATCAACTGGTTCCTGATAATCATATTTTGTTCTGGAAACACAATAAATATCATGCAAATACTGTACATGTTTTTGTCTTAAAATAACAAAATGTAATTTTGGAGAACTGGCTTTCAAATTCAACATTTCTGCTTTGTATTTGGGGAAATGAAATGAAAGTTGAGTTACAACAAATCAAATTAAATACTGCACAGACAAACCAAACACATATTGTTTGTATTTGCTCACCTTTATTAGTAACACTCAATTTCAGGTATTTGAAAATAAGTTTTTTAAATATGAGATGCAGAATACATCACACAATATTGCAACCAAAGAGATAGTTTATTGAAACGTGGGATAATGAGCCTTGGTTCAAGATAGAAATTCACAGCAAAAGTGCTCATTTTCAAATCCCACTGAATTGTAGAGAACTGAAAGCAAGACTCAAGCCCTCGGAATAGCACACATCACTCTGTGGCTTCTTGCAGGCTCCAAATGAAGACTGGCAGGTGTTAAAATCGTATGGCACAGCACCTGCAAGTGAACATGGACATGTCCCAATCTTTATATATATATATATATATATATATATATATATATATATATATATATATATATATATTATTTGTATAGATTTCCTTCTTCTGAGACATGTTACAGTGCAATACAAAGTGCTCAGAACATTTTAATAAGATTTCTCTTCCATATACAAACCATTCACTTAGGTGATCATAACACAACCTAAATAAAATCTTTTATTATCTTTGCAGGCCCACCTGTATCGTCGAGGGCACCCATGATGACCGATCATGTACTCCTGGGCATAGCAGAACCGTCTGCAGAGTCCTCTATGCCCACATGTCCAGTACTGTGGTTCTGGATCATTACCTGAAGATAGAGATATTCATTATATAATTATTCTTAGATGATACAACACTTTTCTGGGTATTCAAAGACGCCATTAGAAGAAACCTTGTATATTGTTTGAGTTCCATGTATGGCTGACCAGGTTTGACCACAGTGAGATCAATGTAGTAATATTCCTTTGCATTATTATGTGTTGATTTGATGTCACACCGTTAAGAAAATTGGTAGATCCGTTGCTTACCCTCGCCGACGACAAACATCAGGAGAAGCACAAATAGAACCAAGCCCAGTCCCTTCATGTTTAGGCACCAATAAGCTTTCAAACGGCTCTGGACACGCTGCTGCTGCCTTTATATAGTATTTCAATCACGGGGGTGGAGTCGGCCGGGATCTGTCCAAATCCCAATAACAAAGTGTCTTTGAATGGAGGGAGTCTGAGAAGTGAAGGTCATGGCTGCCAGCTCTCCCAGTTCAATCCACTTGCTATCTGTAGCCTCTTCTGTTTTTGACAGGACACATTATGCTACAACTATTCCTTTTTTTGTTTGTTTGTTTTTATTTTTTATCTGAAGAAGAAAGTGTCAATGATATGGTAGTTTACTTACATACACCCTATGGCAGGATAGAGAGGACAGCAAGGCCCATAACAACTAATATCAGAGGATTAAGTATAATTTGAAAGACAGTTTGCCCTGCCCCGTGGAGGGCTGCCCTCCGTCCACCCACTGCTCTGCCCGCATCTGAATACAGCAGTAGTTAACGGGTTATTGCTGATGCTGAGAAACCACAATCAAACTATACAAAACATGCTGCTGCTATGACGCAGGGTGAATTGTCATCCGGACAATAAGACTACAAGGCATGGACACGTGCAGCTAGGCAGGTGCTTGTGCAGCATGCCCCCTAGTGATTGTGTAAAATGTTTGAACCAGCTTGTTTGTTTTGTCATCTATGACTCAATGGTTAATCAATCAAGGATAAATATGATGAATTTCCTGTTTTAACACTAGTGGTAGAAAAGCCAGACACAGAATGACTAGAATCATTGCTTGCCTGGGAAAAAATGTCCATCCATACATTTTCTATTCCACTCGTATTAATTAGGATAAACTGGAGCCTATCCCATCTGACTTTTGACAGAGGCGGGTTACAACCTGGGCCAGTCGCCAGTCACTCACAGGGCACATATAGACAAACAACCATTCACACTCAAATTCACACCGATGGACAATTTAAACTCTTCAATAAACCTAAGCACGGCTCCAAAGACCACTATGACGAGAAAAATTATTGGATTGTGTTTTCCCTTGCCCGGACGCGGGTCACCAGGGGCCCCCTCTGGAGCCAGGCCTGGAGGTGGGGCTCGAAGGCGAGCGCCTGGTGGCCGGGCCTGCACCCATGGGGCGTGGCCGGGGACAGCCCGAAAGGTTAACGTGGGTCCCCCTTCCCATGGGCCCACCACCTGTGGGAAGGGCCATAGGGGTTGGGTGCATTGTGAGCTGGGCGGTGACCGAAGGCAGGGACCTTGGCGATCCGATCCCCAGCTACAGAAGCTGGCTCTAGGGACGTGGAACGTCACCTCTCTGGGAGGGAAGGAGCCCGAGCTGGTGTGCGAGGTTGAGAAGTTCCAACTATATATAGTCAGGCTCACCTCCACACACAGCTTGGGCTCTGGTACTAGTCCTCTCGAGAGGGGATGGACTCTCTTCCACTCTGGAGCTGCCCACGGTGAGAGGCGCTGAGCAGGTGTGGGTATACTTATTGCCACCTGGCTCGGCGCCTGTACGTTGGGGTTCACCCTAGTGGATGAGAGGGTAGCCTCCCTCCGCCTCGGGTGGGGGGACGGGTCCTGAGTGATTTTTGTGCCGATGCACCAAACAGCAGTTCAGAGTACCCACCCTTTTTGGAGTCCTTGGAAGGGGTGCTGGAGAGTGCTCCTGCTGGGGACTCCATCGTTCTCCTGGGGGACTTCAATGCTCACGTGGGCAATGACAGTGAGACCTGGAGGGGTGTGATTGGGAGGAACGGTCCCCCCAATCAGAACCCGAATGGTGTCCTGTTATTGGACTTCTGTGCTCATCACGGATTGTCCATAACAAACACCATGTTCAAGCATCAGAGTGTCCACACGTGCACTCGGCACCAGGACACCCTAGGGCGCAGTTCGATGATCGACTTTGTGGTCGTCTTATCGGACTTGCGGCCACATGTCTTGGACACTCGGATGAAGAGATAGGCGGAGCTGTCAACTGATCACCACCTGGTGGTGAGTTGCTTCCGATGGTATGGGAAGATGCCGGTCCGACGTGGCAGGCCCAAACGTATTGTGAGGGTCTCCTGGGAACGTCTGGCAGAATCCCCTGTCAGAAGGACTTTCAACTCCCACCTGAACTTCACCCACGTCTCGGAGGAGGTGGGGAACATTGAGTCCGAGAGGACCATGTTCCGCGCCTCCATTGCTGAGTTGGCCGACCGGAGATGTGGCCATAAGGTAGTCGGTGCCTGTCGTGGCGGCAATCCCCAAACCCGTTGGTGGACACCAGGGGTGAGGGATGCCGTCAAGCTGAAGAAGGAGTCCTATGGGGGCGTTGTGAGTCGGTGGGGAGAATACTTCGAAGACCTCCTCAATTCCACTGACATGCCTTCCCAAGAGGAAGCAGAGTCTGGGGTCTCACAGCCGGGCTCTCCTATCTCTGGGGTTGAGGTAACTGAGGTGGTTAAAAAGCTCCTTGGTGGCAAGGATGGGGTGGATGAGATTCGTTCCGAAAGGATCTGGATGTTGTGGGGCTGTCCAGGTTGACACGCCTCAGCAACATCTCGCGGAGATCGGGGACAGTGACTCTGGATTGGCAGACTCGGGTTGTGGTCCCTCTTTTTAAAAAGGGGGGTGTGTTCCAACTACAGGGGGATTACACTCCTCAGCCTTCCTGGTAAGGTCTATTCAGGGTTGCTGGAGAGGAGGGTCCGTCGGGAAGTCGAATCTCAGATTCAGGAGGAGCAGTGTGGTTTTCGTCCTGGCCGTGGAACAGTGGACCAGCTCTACACCTTCGGCAGGGTCCTCGAGGGTGCATGGGAGTTCGCCCAACCAGTCTACATGTGTTTTGTGGACTTGGGGAAGGCATTCAACCGTGTCCCTCGGGGAGTTCTGTGGGGGGTGCTTCGAGAGTATGGGGTGCTGAACCCCCTGATATGGGCTGTTCGGTCCCTGTACGACCAGTGCCAGAGTTTGGTCCGCATTGTCGGCAATAAGTCGGACTAATTTCCGGTGAGGGTCAGACTCCGCCAAGGCTGCCCTTTGTCACCGATTGTGTTCATAACTTTTATGGACAGAATTTCTCGGCGCAGCCAAGGCGTAAAGGGGGTCCGGTTTGGTGGCCTCAGTATTGCAACTCTGCTTTTTGCAGATGATGTGGTTCTGTTGGCTTCATCAAGCAATGATCTCCAACTCTCACTGGAATGGTTAGCTGCCGAGTGTGAAGAGGCTGGGATGAGAATCAGCACCTCCAAATCTGAGACCATGGTCCTCAGTCGGAAAAGGGCGGAGTGCCCTCTTTGGGTTGGGGATGAGATCCTGCCCCAAGTGGAGGAGTTCAAATATCTTGGAGTCTTGCTCACGAGTGAGGAAACAATGGAACGGGAGATCGACAGGCGGATCGGTGCAGCGTCTGCAGTGATGCAGACTTTGTATCGCTCCGTTGTGGTGAAGAAGGAGCTAAGCCAAAAAGCAAAGCTCTCAATTTACCGGTCGATCTACGTTCCTACCCTCACCTATGTTCACAAGCTGTGGGTCGTGACCGAAAGAACAAGATCACGGATACAAGCGGCCGGAATGAGTTTCCGCCGCAGGGTGTCTGGGCTCTCCCTTAGAGATAGGGTGAGTAGCTCGGTCATCCGGGAGGGGCTCAGAGTAGAGCCGCTGCTCCTCCACATTGAGAGGAGCCAGATGAGTTGGCTCGGGCATCTGATTAGGATGCCTCCCTGGTGAGGTGTCCCGGGCACATCCCACCGGGAGGAGAACCCGGGGACGACCTTGGACACGCTGGAGAGACAATTTCTCTCGGCTGGCCTCGGAATGCCAGGGATCCCCTCGGAAGTGCTGGAGGAAGTGGCTGGGAGAGGGAAATCTGGGCTTCCCTGCTGAGGCTGCTGCTCCCGGATAAGCGGAGGAAAATGGATGGATGAATCAACCTAACATTTTTTGGGGATGTTGGAAGAAGCTGGACTACCCGAGGAAAACTCATGCGCGCACAGGGAGGACATGCAAACTCCGCACAGGAAGGCTGGGACTGAGATTTGAACTGCAAACCTCAGAACTATGCACTAGGCACACTAACCACGATATCCCAGTGCTTCCCAGGAATAAACTATTTTGAATCTATATTTTCTTGTAGAATTCTTAGGGGAAAGAGTGACAATCGGGATTGGCCAAGCTACACTGTTGTGATGCCATCTTGCAAACAGTTGACAGCCATTAGGGTGTGTATTTGTATGTATCTGAGGAGTACCATAATATCTGGAAATGTATTTTCCACCATTATTCGTACTCATGCCCTGCGACTGGCTGGCGACCAGTGAGGGTGAACAAGAGGGGTTGAACTGATTATTTCACTGGTAAACGAATTAACTTTACTGCTCTGCATCAACATTTAGCGAAGTCGACTAATTGCTAGCCACGTTTTTGAAAGCTCGTCTTCCAATCGGCCAGTTACATCGGACTTTCGACTCACCATCTGCTGCCGTCGCCAGACTACAATGTTAGGTGGTGCCGCAAAATGTCTAGGCCAAACAAGGCAACAGTCATCATAGATGCATGAAAATAAGATGGTGGTGGATGAGAATAACGGTTAGCCTTGCGAGGTTCAGCTATTCTGATTGCTGCTAGTCTTAAACGATTCATATTAGCAGTACTTTGGGACTGGCGGCGAGGAAAAAGTGACAAGTGTTCTGATGTGTCTTCTAGCAAACAACATCTCTGATGAATACAGTTCTTATTGGCACACAGTTGTTGTCTGTGCAAATTATTAGACGATGCTGCCCTTGTTCCTCGCCACCAGTTCCAAGGTACAGTTCATCTAAATCTTTTATGATTAATGGCGATCAGAATAGCCAGACCTAACGAGGCTAACTGCTATTCTCATCCACCGCCAGCTTAATTTTGTACTCTTTGACCTGCGCAGACATGTCGACTGTCGCCTTGTCGGCCGTACATTTCACTGCTCCACAGAGCATTATGGTACAGCGGCGACAGCTGATGGGCGAGTAGAAGGTTCTCTCTCAAGGTGAGACCGAGCCGGACGTATTGTTGAGGAGAAACATGCGCAGGACCCCTACTAATTACCACAACTTCAATTAGCAAAATGGTAAATTGTATTTTTAATCATTTGTTTTTATTTGTTTCAGTGCCTGTCCATTGAAATAATGCATCTTTATGTGAAATCGGTCTGTAGCGCAAAAAAAGGTTGGGAATCGCTGTAGTGTGCTGAAAAACATCAATGACATCATTGATGAATCAACTTCGACTCGACTTTCATCACATTATAATCGCCTACAATTTTTTTTCGTTCAACCTAGTGTACAGTACCCTGCCTCTCACTCAAAGTCAATCTCTTCCTAGTATCAGTGCAATGGACAGATACAGAATTTATTTCCTTGGCATTTCAGCCTGCCATTAGCAGTTCTCAGTATTGTCACATAGTTTTGGCAAAATCAGCACGTATGCCCATTAATGGTAAATACTGTATGCCTTTGAATGACGTAGTTTATTTCTAAGATCAAATACAAAATGAAATACAGGCACAGGTAGCACTGTTTGAAAAGGAGTAGGAAGAGGTAAAACATATATCCCTACCCCATTGTTACATTTCTTCAATTCGTTTATGATTTATTCGATTAGATTTATTTGCAACACAAAATCAAATGTTTCACCAAATCAGCCCATAGTGTTATAGTTCTATTAACCATCTGGTGTAACAAAAACTACATATCCATCCCCTTAAAACAACTTTTCCTCTTCTCTATACACCTGTCAAAGATAGATTCTTTGTGTAGTTTTTTTTAAATTGGCTAATATCTCGTTAATTGTCGTTAATATCTTGCCACCCATCCCATACTATCTCGTTAACTGATTAATATTTCGTCACCCAGCCCATTCCACAACTCCACCCTGTACACAGAAATATACTTTTTTTCTTGTACGAACACAATTGCCTCTTAACTCATAACCCCCCTCCCATTTCAAACTATGAGTGTAATCTTATGAATTGAATGTATGATTAAATTTTAAAATAAAGTAAAGATTTTTTTTCATAAAGTGTTCACTAACCAAAATTAATAAAGTATCTGTATTGTGGAATCTGCACAGTTGGCGGCGACAAATATTTTACATACCAATTTAGAGGCAGCGAAGAAGACCGTGTAAGGTCCGCATGCGTAGTCGCTGTCGGTGCTCTTGCTATCAAGTCAAGATGGCGGATCTACTAGGTTCAATATTAAATTCGATGGAAAAACCTCCAACAGTCGGCGACCAGGAAAGCCGGCGAAAGGCTCGAGGTATAATATATTGGCTATTGTAACAACTCAATCTGCATTTTTCTTTTAAAACAGTTTAAAGTGATATGGCTATGATATATGGCTGAGAAAAATATGGAAACGGCAAACGGGTTATTTCCGGTGCTACGGTTCAGATATAGCACCGCCCTTGTCAAAGACTCAAACCACGATCTCCTGCTTATTATCAGGTTCCACAGGTCTGGAACCTGGGTGGATACAGTACTTTGGGCACAACACACACCGGTTAAAAGCTCCATGTGTATGCCCAATGTTGGTTGTGGATGCTTTTGAAGAGTTGTGATTGGTCCCCCTAAAACAGGTGACGTCACATTACGCCATCGCTCGCAACTCTTGAGCTTTCTTTTACTTTAGCCTTGCAACATTTGTATTACACAAAATTATCGAACCAGCGTCCATAAAAACATACTCGGCACTGCATGTAAAATATGAAGAAATAAAAAAATTCTTAATTTTATGAATTTGTTATTATTGCCTTCTAATTACTGTAGTGTTAGAAAGTGTGTGTGGCAGGGTGCTAAGGGAGAAACTGCAGTACTGTTCAAGTGGAAGAATGTTAGACTAATCCAAGACGTGTGAGAGCAGTATAATACAACCCCAATTCCAATAAAGTTGGGACGTTGTGTTAAACACAAATAAAAACAGAATACAATGATTTGCAAATCATGTTCAACCTATATTTAATTGAATACACTACAAAGACAAGATATTTAATGTTCAAACTGATAAAATTGATTGTTTTTAGCAAATAAGCATTAACTTAGAATTTTATGGCTGCAACACGTTCCAAAAAAGCTGGGACAGGGTCATGTTTACCACTGTGTTACATCACCTTTAACATTCAATAAACGTTTTGGAACTGAGGACACTAATTGTTGAAGCTTTGTAGGTGGAATTCTTTCCCATTCTTGCCTGATGTACAGCTTCAGCTGTTCAACAGTCCGGGGTCTCCGTTGTCGTATTTTACGCTTCATAATGCGCCACACATTTTCAATGGGAGACAGGTCTGGACTGCAGACAGGCCAGTCTAGTACCCGTACTCTTTTACTACGAAGCCACGCTGTTGTAACACGTGCAGAATGTGGTTTGGCATTGTCTGGCTGAAATAAGCAAGGGCGTCCATGAAAAAGACGTTGCTTGGATGGCAGCATATGTTTCTCCAAAACCTGTGTGTACCTAGCAGCATTAATGGTGCCTTCACATACGTGTAAGTTACCCATGCCATTGGCACTACCACAGCCCCATACCATCACAGATGCTGGCTTTTGACCTTTGCGTCCATAACAGTCCGGATGGTTCTTTTCCTCTTTGGCCCGGAGGACACGACGTCCACAATTTCCAAAAACAATTTAAAATGTGGACTCGTCGGACCACAGAACACTTTTCCACTTTGCGTCAGTCCATCTTAGATGCGCTCGGGACCAGAGAAGCCGGCGGCGTTTCTGGGTGTTGTTAAGAAATGGCTTTTGCTTTGCATAGTCGACTTTCAAGTTGCACTTACGGCTGTAGCGCCAAACTGTATTTACTGACATTGGTTTTCTGAAGTTTTCCTGAGCCCATGTGGTGATATCCTTTACACACTGGTTTTTGATGCAGTGCCACCTGAGGGATCGAAGGTCACGGGCATTCAATGTTGGTTTTTGGCCTTGCCGCTTACATACAGTGATTTCTCCAGATTCTCTGAACCTTTTGATGATGACATGGATCGTAGATGATGACATTCCTAAATTCCTTGCAATTGTACGTTGAGAAACATTGTCCTTAAACTGTTCGACTATTTCCTCACGCACTTGTTCACAAAGAGGTGAACCTCGCCCCATCTTTGCTTGTGAATGACTGAGCAATTCAGGAAAGCTCCTTTTATACCCAATCATGGCACCCACCTGTTCCCAATTAGCCTGTTCACCTGTGGGATGTTCCAAACAAGTGTTTGATGAGCATTCCTCAACTTTCTCAGTCTTTTCTGCCACCTGTGCTAGCTTTTTTGGAACGTGTTGCAGCCATATATGTTCCTTGGCTCATTAAAGGTTGGAAATCACTGCTCTAGTCAGGTCATGTATTCTAATCAGTCAAGTCAGACCAACATTACATGACAGAAATAATGGGTGCTAACTTACTGTAATTAAATTACTTTATTTTTAATTAAATTACTTCACCCACACCGAAACCTTAGAGCATGATTCGACAGAACGGCAGCATGTTTACGTCCAACCGTTCGTGCTACCGCTGGCTTGCTAGGCTATGTAACTTTTTATTGCCTGTTTGTGAGCCATATCGTGTTAAAAGTACGTGAACATACCTGAAGCAAGCCTTAAACGAACGTCCTCTCCTGTCCTGAGCACCGGTGACCACCAACACGTTTTTCCCCATTTTGTCCTAATAATACCGTCGGCGCGCTCCATTCTTGTTGTCGTCGCCACGGTAACGAGTGTATCCGGTCGCATTTGAAAGCCCAATGATTGTAAAAAACGGGATGTGGTGGTATCGGAATACAAGATTTTATTGCAGTCGTCTGACAGTGCAATCATGAAAGAGCAAATTTGTCTTGTAGTCTGATCCGGGCATTACATGTTGCCTGTCTCAGACGTGTTGTCTGTCCCAGACCGCCAAGGTTTTTTTTTTGTTTTTTTTTTTTTTTAAATAACTTCTTTGGCCGTCAGATATTTACAGTACTATGTCAAAAGACACACGACAAGGCTAAAAATAAACTAGCTTTTGGATTAAAATATACTGTGCACGCGGCAACGCGGAGTTAATGTCTTTTGCGGAGCCGATCAATGACGTCATTGATCGGATCGGCGAATTATGACATTAAATTCAATCAGCCGATCAGCATAAAATGCTAATGTCGGCCGATACCGATCAGCCAGATCAAATCGGTGTAAAGTCTAATAATTTATAACGACTACGATTATAGAGTAATGATTGTTTTTTTAAAAAATCCTGTTAGATTATAAACTGTAATAACTGTTCCACGGTATTGTTTTTGACATAATAAAAAAAAAAAAACATGATAGCCATTAACGCAATTTTACTAATTATTTGTCTTGAAATTTCTTTTGGTGTTTCGGTTTTCGGTCTTCACTCCATAATTTTCGGCCAAGCATTTTTATTTCGGTGCATCACTAGTGAGGGTTAAACCAAAAGGGAAAAAACGTGAATCGCTTTTGTGTTGGGTCATCAAGCTAACATACGAACTTACCACTTTCTCCACTTGAACGTGCGCACTGTATCACTTTCACTCAACAAGGTAAACATAGCATGCATATAAATTCTGAATTTAAACTACGTTTTCAGAGCAAGCAGCGAGGCTCAAGAAAATGGAAGAAGAAGAGAAAAGAAAGAAAGCAGCATTCAGGAAAAAGGTGAGCGGTTTGGTTGGAGTGATGTTGACATTGCTAACTTGCATGAAATGTGGTGCTAAACTGCTTATTTTGCTGTTTAGATGGAGAAAGAAGTGTCAGAATTCATCCAAGACAGTACACAACAGAAGCAAAAATACAATCCCATGGGGAAGATTGAGAGAAGTATATTGTAAGCTTTATAGAACGTTACTAATACACGAGTGAATTGAGTTATTTTAATGGATGTAATTGTTCTGATGTGCAGGCATGATGTCGCTGAAGTGGCTGGTCTGACTTCTTTTTCTTTTGGAGAGGATGAAGAGAGTCGTTATGTCATGTTGTTCAAGAAGGTTGGTAGATATGCTTTTAATCCAGTGGATTGTGACATAAATGTGAGGCAGCGTGATGATGAGCTTGTACTTATGTGTGCTTGTAGGAGTTTGCGCCATCCGACGAGGAGCTGGAGGCTTATCGCAAAGGAGAGGAGTGGGACCCTCAGTTAGCAGAGCAGCGCCGCAGGCTTAAGGTAAGATCTGAGGCCTGTTTCTTTGTCAGACTCACGCATAACATTAGGTATTACTGCTTAGTATAACGAGCTCCAATACAAGAGATATATTAAAACAAAATGGGTCTACCCCGCCTCTCACTCAGAGTCAGCTGGGATAGACTCCATCACACCCAGTTCTATAGAAAATTGATGGATGAATGGTTAACACAAAATTGTTTGTTTTTGATAAAGCAGCCTCAACTCTGAATCATAGTAGTTTTTTTGTTGTTGATTAGTGCTGGACTGTGATACAATTTCTTTTTTGCGGTGGGGGCAAAATATTGAGAACATGGCACTTTTTGTACAACTCTCATTCCAATTAAGTTGGTAAGTTGTGTTAAACATAAATAAAAAGACAATACAATGATTTGCAAATTATTTTCAACCTATATTTAATTGAATACACTACAAAGACAAGATATTTAATGTTCAAACTGATACTTTGTTTTTAGCAAATAATCATTAACTTGGAATTTTATGGCTGCAACATGTTCCAAAAAAGCTGGGACAGGTTCATGTTTACCACTGTGTTACATCACCTTTTGTTTTAACAACATTCAATAAACGTTTGGGAACTGAGGACACTAATTGTTGAAGCTTTGTAGGTGGAATTCTTTCCCATTCTTGCTTGATGTACAGCTTCAGCTGTTCAACAGTCCGGGGTCTCCGTTGTCGTATTTTACGATTCATAATGAGCGAAACATTTGCAATGGGAGACAGGTCTGGACTGCAGGCAGGCCAGTCTAGTACCTGCACTCTTTTACGACGAAGCCACGCTGTTGTAACACGTGCAGAATGTGGTTTGGCATTGTCTTGCTGAAATAAGCAAGTCTTTTTCATGGACGCCCCGTCCATGAAAAAGACATTGCTTGGATGGTTTCTCCAAAACCTGTATGTACCTTTCAGCATTAATGGTGCCTTCACAGATGTGTAAGTTACCCATGCCATTGGCACTAACACAGACCCATACCATCACAGATGCTGGCTTTTGAACTTTGCGTCCATAACAGTCCGGATGGTTCTTTTCCTCATTGGCCTGGAAGACACGACGTCCACAATTTCCAAAAACAATTTGAAATGTGGACTCTTCGGCCCACAAAACACTTTTCCACTTGGCATCAGTCCATCTTAGATTCCGGAGAAGCCGGCGGTGTTTCTGGGTGTTGTTGATAAATGGCTTTTGCTTTGCATAGTAGAGTTTTAAGTTGCACTTACGGATGTAACGTCGAACTGTATTTACTGACATTGGTTTTCTGAAGTGTTCCTGAGCCCATGTGGTGATATCCTTTACACATTGATGTCGGTTTTTGATGCTGTGCCGCCTGAGGGAATCGAAGGTCACGGGCATTCAATGTTGGTTTTCGGCCTTGCCGCTTACATGCAGTGATTTCTCCAGATTCTCTGCACCTTTTGATGATATTATGGACCGTAGATGATGAAATCCCTAAATTCGCGTCAATTGTACGTTGAGGAACATTGTGCTAAAAAAAAAAAGCACATTGTGCTATTTTCTCACGCACTTGTTCACAAAGAAGAAGAAGAAGAATCACCTTTTATTGTAATGAACATTGTCATGAACATGCATGCATGTTCATGACAATGAACATGCATGCAAAATTTGTTCTCTGCATTTAACCCATCACAGTGAACACATACACATACACATGTTAGTGGAACACACTGGAGCAGGGGGCAGCTGAATCGCCCGGGGAACGTTTTTGGGGTATCAGTATCTTGCTCAAGGACGCCACAACCGTGAGTCCGGGGGATGTTGGCGGATGGTCCAGTCGGGGTCTTGAACCTAGATCCCCCACGGTGGCAGGTGATGATCTTAACCATTGGGCCACGGCTGCCACAAAGAGATGAACCTCGCCCCATCTTTGCTTGTGAATGACTGAGCAATTCAGGGAAGCTCCTTTTATACCCAATCATAACAGCCACCTGTTCCCAATTAGCCTGTTCACCTGTGGGATGTTCCAAACAGGTGTTTTGATGAGCATTCCTCAACTTTCTAAAAAATTTTTGCCACCTGTCCCAGCTTTTTTGGAATGTGTTGCAGCCATAAAATTCTAAGTTAATGATTATTTGCTAAAAACAATAACGTTTATCAGTTTGAGCATTAAATATCTTGTCTTTGTTGTGTATTCAATTAAATATAGATTGGACATGATTTGCAAATCATTGTAATCTGTTTTTATCTATGTTTAACACAACGTCCCAACTTAATTGGAATTGGGGTTGTATACTGTACTGCTGGAGTGACAAAAGACTTCAAGGTGGAGGTAAGACGGCATCAAGAATCAGCAACAGATGGATCAGTGGTGGACAGAATGACACATGAGGTCAGACACGAGGCTCTGTCGACAATGATATTTGAAGATAGCATTGTGATCTGCGGTGAGAGTAGGGAGCTGATGGAAAGAGGAAAAGAACCATCCGGACTGTTATGGACGCAAAGGTCAAAAGCCACCATCTGTGATGGTATGGGGCTGTGGTAGTGCCAATGGCATGGGTAACTTACACATCTGTGAAGGCACCATTAATGCTGAAAGGTACACTCAGGTTTTGGAGAAACATATGCTGCCATCTAAGGAACGTCTTTTTCACAGACGCCCCTGCTTATTTCAGCAAGACAATGCCAAACCACATTCTGCACGTGTTACAACAGCGTGGCTTCGTAGTAAAAGAGTACGGGTACTAGATTGGCCTGCCTGCAGTCCAGACCTGTCTCCCATTGAAAATGTGTGGCGCATTATGAAGCGTAAACTATGACAATGGAGACCCCGGACTGTTGAACAGCTGAAGCTGTACATCAAGCAAGAATGGGAAAGAATTCCACCTACAAAGCTTCAACAATTAGTGTCCTCAGTTCCCAAACGTTTATTGCATGTTGTTAAAACAAAAGGTGATGTAACACAGTGGTAATCAGGACCCTGTCCCAGCTTTTTTGGAACGTGTTGCAGCCATAAAATTCTAAATTAATGCTTATTTGCTAAAAACAATCAATTGTATCAGTTTGAACATTAAATATCTTCTTTTTGTAGTGTATTCCATTTAATATAGGTTGGACATGATTTGCCAATCATTGTATTCTCTTTTTATTTATGTTTAACACAACGTCCCAACTTCATTGGAATTGGTGTTGGACTTTCTTGATGATATGAGTCTCAAATTCAGAATTCACCAACATATTATTAATTAATTTCCCATTAGCCTGTCGGTTTATCATGTTGCCACTGTCCTCTTAAGAGGAAACTTTTCTTTTTCTGGCCACTATAGGAGCAGGCGGCTCTGGAAGAAGAAGCATCCCGGCAGAGCAACAAGTCAGAGGCATGTCCAAACTCCAACTACAGAGACAAGTACAGCCACCTGATTGGCACGTCTGCAGCCAAAGATGCAGCGCGCACACTGGAAGCCAACCAGGCCTATGGGTGTGGTGAGTGAAGCTATTTGCACCCCGAAGAGCACACAAACGGCTCTCCTTAACATCACTTCACGTTCTTATTTACCTCTCGACCAGTGCCGGTGGCCAACAAGAGGGACACTCGTTCCATAGAAGAAGCCATGAACGCAATCCGAGCAAAGAAGCGACAGAAGTTAGAAGACGACACAGGCGCACACAGCAGCACTTTTTGAGTCGCTCTGTGTGATCACGCTTACATGAGGATGTGCAATGTGGTCCCTGACTAGAAATGCAATATTCTGTACTTTAGAGACTTCATACTGTATATGGCCGGTGGATGCTCTACTCAGAACCTGATTGGAGAGAAGACATTCAGGATTTCTGAGTTTTTAACATTGTGTAAGCTAATAACATCTGTCGTAATTGAGCCATTCACAGTATAAGGAACATGCATTTGTTTAAATAAGACACCTCAAGTGTTATCTAAAATCCTGAATAGGACATTTTAATGCAGATTGTTAGCATTACCGGTAAAGTTTCAAATTACACTGTTTTTTTAAAGTTCACCTCAGTATGTCATTTCTCTTTTTTTCCCCCATTATAATTTTTACTCGTCAGCATCTGTCAAGATTAAAACAGCCTCAAAGATCTCTTTTTAATACAAATGTATACATTTTAATTATCAGGGATTTTTCTTTTTCTTTTCTGTGAGCAACCGCCACTCCATGATGTCAATGTATACAATGATATGAGATGGAGCAGAAGCACCTGACGTCATGTTTTATTTGATGTCCTTATTCTAAGATGAGGGTTTCTTGGTGTATTTTTAAAAGGTTGTTTCATCACCACACGTGTATGAAATGTGAAAACAACAGTAAAAAAAAAATACAAAATGATTGGATTTGTTATCATTTTTATGAAGTAAAAAAATTTACAAAGTCTGACACAGTCTACAGGCGTTAGAAATATGCTGTAATTTTATTCGGTTCATAGTTTTTACCAAACAATTCAATAAAGGCAATGCACATTACAATATTCATATTCATTCCCACGCAAATGTCCTTCAAAATGAAACATCAACAGGTTAAATCTTTTCAAGAAAGTGCTAAGGTTTTTGGGGGAAGTGAATAATGCTGACAAGCACTAAAGTAAGTATGCTACAAAACTGGCATTTATTGTTTTGGTTCCAAATGAACAACTGTTTAAATTTGTATTATTATTTAACATGGCTAGCCATGAAATCTGCTAGAAAGGAGCTGAGCTGCACTATGTTTGTTTACAGACTAGACACAATTCCACTTAACTAATATTTTCTGAGAACCATATTAATTGTCCCATCATATTTTGTGTCCCCCCTGCATTTGTTTTTCATAATTTGTATGGTTAGTTTTGAAACTTGAACGCAAGTTTTTATGGACAACATAAAATATGCAAAAGGCCAGATCTGGCCCATGGGCCTTTAGTTTGACACCTGCGATTTCAGAAATTGTTAAATTAATACAAATTGCAATCAATACGCATGAAGCATGCGTCTCAGTATAATTTGATAATGTATATATTGTGCAGATTGTAAATTCGACTGAGCATTTTATTTTTTATTTTTTTCGATCACTTTTCTTATTTTTAGTAATATTATTCCTATTAAAACCAAATATATAGATGCAGGTTACATGTTTATAACAATAATGTTCATTTTTCAGAACATCCTGTCAACGACATAAATTTATAATGTGGTTCAATACTGTACGTGATTGCATGGAATGATGCTCCTTCTCCTGCAGGAGGCGCCATAGATCAAGCGAAAGTTTCCTAGCGTTTTCGTGCCCTTTGATTCATGTAGGAGCATACATAATATTTTACTGTGTACTTCTCGGACCGTATCGCGCACGAGTTGGGGTTGAAAAAATGAAGTCCCTGTTGGTGTCGTTCATGCTCGTTTTGTGTGCAGATGCCGAGCTGAGAGGCCGCAAAGGTAAGACTGCGATTTCTGGGCCACGCGTGGAGGATTTGAAGAAGGACATTCATCCAAAAGGGCGGAAAAGTATGATCTCGCTGTTGTCTGTGATTGCATTCAGTGTGGGTTTTGTGTCGAAGTGGTTTTTTTTTTTGTTTGCTACATAAAAGCTGCACTGAAATCAGGACAGAATTCTGTTTGCTTTTCATCCAACCTTGTTGTCCCATTGACTAATTCTTTTGTCATTAGATCATATGCATATGTCTTTGTTTTCTTCCCTTGAGCTATTCCTCTCATTTGTAACCCCTTATCCAGGCTCAGGGGTTTTGTGCATCTTTAAAGACAAGACATTCAAGCCAGGAGACAGTTGGCATCCTTTTCTCGAGCCCTTTGGACTCATTCTGTGCATACGCTGCTTCTGCACTGAGGTACCACTTTCTTTTTCTTTCTTTTTCAATCTAAATGAGGCTGAATATATAATTACAGGTGATATGACAAATATGCCGTGGTTTGTTTCAGAGAGGCCATGTGAAATGCAGTACAATTAAGTGTCCTCCTCTGCCTTGTGGCAAGCCAGTCGCCGACCCACAGCAGTGTTGTCCACGTTGCACAGGTATATGTCAGTGTTTTGCCACACAATATTTTGCATCAGAATAATCTCACTGCACATCACCAAACCCAAAAAGTCAAAAAAGTATATATACTGAAATAATATCTAAACCCAAAGCTTTTCTGTTGTATGAATGGCAACAGGTGCATACACAGGCTAATTGTACCTTCTGCCATCTCGTGAAAGAGCATTTAATTGTTCTTCCTGTCACTATATGTTGCCGGCAAAGATAGATGAACAGTGGTACCTTGACTATGAGTGCCCCTACTTAGGAGTTTATTTCTAGTTACAAGCTGTCACTTGGTCCCCCCCCCCTCCCTGCACACCACTGCCTTAAAGGCAGACTATTACTTTTATTGTTTAAAAAAAAAAAAAATACAGTAACAATACGGTACTATTAAACAAATTAACAAATTAAACTACAATGTAGACTTATTTGTGGTATATAAATAATTGTTTTTGGATCTATGAAGTGGAATTGGATCATTTCTCCTGACACACTTGATAATCTCTCACGGCACACTAGTGATTTGGAATCACTGGTACAACCCATGGTTGTTGTGTCCCAATAGATTGTTTTTTTAAATTTCCGTTGTCTTAGATGAGCCCAAGATCCCTGCAGGTCTGAGAGCTCCAGTGAAGTCGTGCAGATATAATGGAAGTGTCTATCAACCAGGAGAGACCTTCACCAAGCATAACCTCCCAGCCAAGCCAAGCAACCAGTGTGCCATGTGCTCATGCTCTGTGAGTCACACGTTCTTATTTATTGTACTGTATATACTATAAGTGTACTAAATCCTGTGTGCTCTTGCTTTATATTGGTTTAAAGTGTGTAATTGCAGTTTGAAACACAGTGACTCATGTTCCAATATAATTGCGATATTTTGATAACACTGGTATCATCATATAGGTATTGTATAATATCCATCTTAATATCTTTGTAACTGAAAAAAGAGAAAATGTTAGAAACTGCGTAATTCAAAATAAAACCATATGTAGATTACCAGTCGAAAGTAGATAGACAGACAGACAGACAGACAGCCAGCTAGATAGATAGCTAGATAGATAGACACGTATTAATAAGCTAGACTCATATTCATAATACATAAACAACCAACAAAGTACAAACAAATGCAAGAACAGCACTGAGGAAGAATTTGAGAAATTTGGATGAATTGGATATGCTTGGTTAGGAAGCATGTGTGAGCCCTGATCTAAAAAAGCCCTGATCTTTCCCCCTCAGAATGGAAACATCTTCTGCGCAGTTAAAAGTTGCCAACCAATCAGATGCTCCTCCCCGGTCACACTTGCAGACACCTGCTGTTTGGTGTGTAAAGGTAGTCCAACTTCTTCCAGCTGTCAAAGGAATGTTTTTCTATCCAATTTGGACTGGAATATGTTGGTCAGGGCCTGAGTGAGCGCATGGCGGATTTATTCCCAATATTCAAATCAACCATTATGTTCCATTGTAGTTTAATGTTGTTGTGCAAATATATTGATTTACAATTCACACTTTGCTTGCTTTAGACCTCAGCACCAGTGGGTCGTCATCAGCAGAGGATGGAAACCAGCAGCTGAACAGAGGCGTTGTATGTTATGTGACACATACATTTAAAATGCTTCCAGATTTTAAAGATCATTTTACATGATTTGCATACCATTGACATTGTGTTTGTTTCTTTTTGTTACAAAATAATTTAATTGCTCAAGTACATGTCCTGTATGTGTGTTTCTAAAAGAGACATTCAGTGGACCAGTGTTCTGGAGAGCTGGATAGAATACAGTCCCCCCGGGTCAGGACTTCTCCCAGACGCGTGAGCCTGAATAAACTTAACTTCAGAGGGGCTTCAGAGACCACTGTGAAGATTTTGTTGCAGAGGAAACATGAGAAAGGTTGCAACAAGTTTTTTTGTTGTTTCTTTTTTAATTACCAATAGCTTTTTTGCTACCCTCTTCATGAATCAAGTCCGTACACTCGCAGTTAGAAGATGGAATCTTCCATTGCATCTGAAGGGAGGGGGAGCACTCGAAGCGATCATGACAAATTAAGCATTTTGATGTGTTTTTAAGCATGTGCGATAAGACTAAAGGCATAATAGCTTTAAATTGGAGAAACCTTTATTAATCAGTTCATATGAGACAGTTCAGCCCCCAAGAAATCTAGGGCCTCCTGATATTCACCTCTTTCACTAAAGGTAAGGCCCCACCTGCATGTACTATTTCTTTCAAAGGTCCCCTTCCATCAGAATAAATTAGTTTCTATTGTTTTATGTGTAACAAAGGTGAAAATTAGTCTGTGACATGTTTTAAGTTTGAAATCTGTGCAGTTTGTCCATTGAAAGCAAAAGGCAATAAATGGCATAAGGCTTGCCAAATGGGTGCATTTGAAATTGCCAACAGTGTGGCGTAGTTTTGTCAATTACAATTCAAGTACCTCAACTACTCAACTCAGCTGAACAGCAACACGGCATTTCCGGGTTTTGAATGAGCTTGAAAAAGGACATTTTGGGCATTTCCAATCTAAATGATCTTGTAAACCTGATAAAAGGGCATCAAAGATGATAAAAATAAAAGAAAATAAATTGATGGAAGAGGACATTTAAATTCCAATCACTCTTTCAACAACAATTTCAGAGTCAACATAAAACATTAAAAAGCATAAAATAAGCATTAAAAAGAAAATCACAGAACAAGAATAAAGCAGCAATGTAGATAAATAGAATTGCTAATTCTTGTCCAGCCACTTGTTGCCAGGTAGAATTAGTGCCCCAAAACCCAAATAAAAAACACATCCACTAGGATACTTAAATGACAACTAGAGGCAATAGCTTTATTTTACACAGACATGCATGACTCTGCATTACTCATAAAATTAATAGATTTTATATAATTAAATTTAGAAAATTAATAGATTTGAAAGAAGGAATAACAGTACAGCAGTGAGGAACTGCCTCCCCGCCCCTAATGCAGAATTACTACTGGAAATTTGACTTTCCCAAAGATCTTTTTTAGCCCCCCCCCCCCAAGTCATACCCCAACCCATCCATCCATTTTCTGAGCCGTTGCGGGCGTGCTGGAGCCTATCCCAGCTATCATCGGGCAGGAGGCGGGGTACCGTGCCACCCATACCCCAGCCATTATCCTTATTTTACCCCCATCTCTTTCATCAGCGTGTTTATACAATGGCAAGACATATTCGCATGGAGACATGTGGCACCCGGTTTTGGGGAAGGTCCTGGAATGCATCGTGTGCTCTTGTAGCGACGGCCTGCAGGAGTGCAAACGCATCACGTGTCCCAGCCAGTATGCGTGCCAACATCCGGTCAAGTCACCAGGAAAATGCTGCAAGACGTGTTCAGGTAGCCAAACATGACTCCTAATGTTTTCTATTAGCTGCAGAAAATAATCCACTCTATCCTTTTGTATTTTCCTCAAGAACATAAAGTTGCAAGTAACCAGACTCGGTGTAACTTGGGCTACAAAAGTAAACTTTTGGTGTATAAAGTGGAATCAGCTTTGAAAGTTGACTCCCCCAACACAGTTCGGATAATGGCTATTGAAAGAACAAGTACTGCTGAGGTGGAGGTACAAGTGTGGAAGATGGTTGATGGTACAGTACAGCTCATATTTATGCATTTTCTCCAAACTATTCCTGTTTGGTAAATGACTGACTTCTTTCATACAGGTATTTTACAACTGATGGAAATTGGAGATGTTCAAAGGAAAGATATTCAGGATCATCCTGAAAATTACACATTACTGACAACAGTTGATGAAGGTGTCTTCCATAGTATTTCTGTGCATTTTTACGTATTATTCTAAATCATGAATGCATTATTCAATGTTGTTGCTGACTGCTGTTTGGTTTGTTTTCCAGAGATGTGGGGGAAATTCAAAGAGGGAGGGGCCAAACTGGATCAAGCCCAGACCATTTGTGAAGATGGCATTCGGGAGATGGTGATGTTTCTCGATCCCAAGCAGGTCGAAGGCCTGTGCTCGCCCTAACATGCTTTCTGTATTGAATTGTGACTGGACAGTTTTGGGACTTTATTAATGCATACTTAAACTGCATGGAAATAATTTGCTATTCCAAGATATGGGGCCACCAGCTACTTGGTATGTAAAATTATTATTTTTTAGTATACATATTTATTGTAAATTCTACATTTTCTTACATGAAGTCAAGTCCTGTTATTAGTAGACCATTCATACTGGCCAGCAGGGGGCAACTGCTAAATGAATAAACTTGTGAAAAGTGAAAAGGACTTTCAAGGCGCCAATTTAGCTATGATATGCTGTGATATATTAACCAGAGAAATTAGCACAGTTAAATATTTTCCAAATTACATTGGAACCTTTCGGGTTGAAAACAATCGGTTCGTTACATGTTGCATGGTGTTTTAGTGGTTAGCACGTTTGTCTTACAGCCAGGTAATCCGGGTTCAAACATCCTTGTGCTTGTTCTTCCCATGCTTGCATTGGGGTTCTAGTGGTGCTGACATGCATATTACTAGGTTAAGTGAAAACTAATTATCCTTAGGTGTGAATGATTGTTGGTCTATACAGTATGTGTCCTGCGACTGGTTGGCAACCAGTCCAGCATGTACCCAGGGTGCACCCTGCTTCTCATCCAAAATCAGCTGGGACAGGTTTCAAGTACCCGCAGCTGTAATGAAGCAGCGGTATAATGTAGAAAATGGATGGAGGGACAGTCTGTTCTAACTTGGGCTCTGATTTGTCCAGAATTGTGAAAAAAAATAAACAAAGTGAAGCCATTATAAAAATTTCATTAACTCTATACTGCAGGTCAATTTTTAATCATCAATCACAAAACATCAGTTAATAATAAAACAAGTTAATAATAAAGTCGATTTGAAGAGACCGCACAAATTTCACTGTTTTAACATTTGTAGGCTACTTGTTGTCACACAACTCTACCAAGGAGGAGGTTAGCCTTTGTTACATGTAAAAAAGGACACTGTTAAAAGTGAAACAATAAAACACTATCGAAACTTTATCGTAACTTTAATGTTAACACACACTTTAATATTAACACTAACAATGCATATTAAGATGGACTGAATGTTAATCTACTTCCATCATGTAACTGGACGTTCCACTGTAGCTGTCAAGTGTACATCATGATTATTTTGTTTATTTTGTTTAGTACAGTACTTTCTCAGTACAATATGACAATGAGACAACAAACCCAAATGTGTAAAGGTGGTTATAATAGGCGTAAAGATGGTGGCAGCTTATTTGGATATGTTGTCATTCAGAATCCACAAAAATACAACCCGTTTAATGTTGAAACCATAAATGATTTTGTTTTTATATTGTTTTGTCTTTGTTTTTTTTCCCAGCCATTTCTTTGCTTTGTGGTTCACTTGCCTCCAGCCTTCCATACAAAGGACTTATTCCGATTATGGGCACACTGACAAGTAAAATCATGATTAAAAATGTCAGAATATGGTAGCAGACCAAGTGGATAGCGCATCTGCCTCGCAGTCAATAGGTTCGAATCCTTACTCAGGCCTTCCTGTGTGGAGTTTTCATGTTCTCCTTGTGCTTCTCCCTGTACTTGTGTGGGGTTTCTCTGGGTATTCCGGCTTCCTCACACATTGTCGAAACATGCATGTTAGATTCAGTGAAGAATAAATCGTAGGTCAGTGTGAATGTGAGCGTGAATGGTTGTTTGTCTAGCGCCCAGTGTATACCCTACCTCTCACCCAAAGAGGTTTTCTTCAGCTGTCCATTGCAAACATGAAGACAATCAACCTCAGATACAACCTGATCTCCAACACCAACATGCAGATTATCCTCAGGCCTGTTTGATAAACAGGTATCAAGTTATCTGTGTGTTTCCCATGATTCAGTGAGAGCTGCCAGAAGGCTCCGGAATGATATTGCTCCTCCATGAACTCCTCGTGTGCCCCCTCCCCTCCAACAATGACTCATTGTACTCCTTTCACACTTATAGCGCCAGATCGTTCACTCCCTCTCACACAACAGGAGATATTTCCATTTTGCATGCATTCATTACTCACACAAAAATGTTTGTGCAAGCCTCTGAACCTGATAGCAATGTGAACTGTCTCAGTTCACATTGATAGGCTTCTGTCAGTCCATCTCTCGGGAAAAGCCCACAATTTATTTCGCACAAGTTTTGAATTTGTCACATGCACTGTTTGAGCTCTGCATGCTTACTCTCTTGGCTCTGGTAGTTGTAGCAGCTGGGGGCAGTCACTAGGTATAAATCACAAACTTGCTCAGGCCTCTGTTTACCCTCACTCCACCCTGCTGCCTTGCAGGACAGAGAAGTTAAGCCCATGTGAGAATCAGGGTCACCACATTAAATAAAGAATGACAAGAATGAATAAATGAGAGTGAGAAGATTGTTGTTAACAGCCCTGCCAAATTGAAATGATTAAACACATTGCCAAGTATAGAAAATGAGGCTACAAAGTCCTGAAAAATCAAGCTATTGTTTCTGCTCTCAAATGCTGTGGGTGTGTCCATTGAATGTACTGAAATCATAACCCACTCAACTGTCAGCTGTCAGTCAAATACCTCTTCTACCAATTTGAGAAAAAATATTTCATATGCCTACCAATAACTACATGTTTAAACTTTGATAATATATCATCTTAAAGCCTCGGGTGGCTGGAATATGTCTCACTGGGTTGTCATGGGGCTTTTGCACGGCGCAACAACGAAACACTCTTAAGCAGCCACGCCAGCGCGAACCCCTGTCCACATGCTGGCTGTCACGTTTGACCTTTTATTCCCCCTCACTCTTCCACCTTCTCTCCGTGACGTCCATATACTCACGGCCGACAACGAGGCGCCCTAAAGCAGCACACCCCAAAAAAATCTGAAAACCTGACATGGTAAAAAAACAGTTCAACTCTATGAGCTCTATTTTGTGTCTGTCGTAAATCCAGCGCTCTGTGTGGGGTAACTCTGCAAGGAGGGGCGTTAGACCCCGCGGTGGTAATTTAATGGACCGGCGTTCATAAGCCCATTTAAAAGAGGAACGTCTGTGCTGGCGTGGGCATGTTCACGGTCGACTTCAATCTTGTCCAATCGAAGAGGCTCTTCTCATTCCCTTTAAATGTGGCGCAATAGTCTCATATGGAGAAGTCTCTACAGTATGCAGAAGAGCACCTTGCCTAATCGCAACGATCTGTGCATTGTCACTCCTCTTGGCTGGTGTGGCAACATCCAACATTAGCGAGTACCGTAATACAGAATTGAGCTGGTGAAAACTGCTGACCACCAAAATATGTTTGCATACCTCATGTATCTAGCCCCTTCAACAATTGTTTGTGTGCTATGGTATGCTATCGTCTTGTTGTCAATCATCAATATGTCATACAGGGGGGATGGAATCTTTCTCAAAGCCCACAGTCTCAAACAAAAAAACATAAAACAACAATGCAATCCTTTCTTCTCCATTCATAAATAATTTTTGTTGAGAAGATTTGAAGTCTCCCTTCACCAGTGGGTCACGGATGGACATCACTCACGTTGCTACAAGCTACGTTTAAAGTAAACAACTGTAGCGTTCGCCGGCGAGAAACACACAGAAAGAATGGCTCCATTCTCCAGTTCCATCTTGATCCGCCTCACTCTCAAGTACAACAAATGTAAAATGTATTTTGAAACAAACTGGTGACTTCATCTTACACTTATTCATTTGGATGAATTGCATGAAATCGTGTTTAACAGCGATTTCGCCTTACAGACGCGTTTGCTTTCATAGGTGATTCATGCACTCTGCCGTGTTTAGATTTCATGAGAAATACTTCAGAGATATGCCGACTGCCGTGTTATTTTTTTCACTCCCTAGTGTGAGTCATGCCAAGGAATCATGAACAATAACAACATAGATGTCATGAACACTTTGCTCCTCATTATCACCTTTAAATGTGAACTTTTTTAAACACATGCTTGCAAAGAGGTAGTAACGAGGAAAAGCCAAGAGCATTTCAGTGTTTGGGATCTGTCATGGCCTCTTGTTCTGATCTGAACCCTCCACATGAGTGTGTTACATCAAAGGAAAGCATGAATGGCGCCAGTCTGAAGTGAACTCATTTGGTACGTGATTACTGCAGAGTGTTGATGAGGTCCCTTTTGGTCACAGCCAGATTTGGTGTTGACTGTATTGCTAGCCAAGCTCTAGTGGCTGACCTGCGCTTTGACTGTCAGATAAATAGTTTGTACAATGTGTGCTGTTCAAAGCATTTGTACTTTTCGACTCGTTTGATATGTTTTGACTTTGGATAATTAGAGCGTTACACAGTCTTGAGTCAGATTCTTGATTCATGTAATTGGGTTGCTCTTTCAAAATGGATTCAAACTAATCAAAAAAAGTTGTGGAACTTATTTAGGTCAGCTGAATTATTGTTTTGTCATATTGGACTTCGTACACAAGAAGATGAAATGTTATATAAGGGAGAAAGTAGCTACGCAGTAATAACATCATCGCAACACTAGGAAGATCATAGCACTGATTAAGCAGCCGCTCAATTTCATCAGATGTCAGATTTGTATTTTATATATTTAATTATATTATATTATTATTATATTAGTAGATCATTTTCACATCATAAGTTCCGATAAGATCAGACTGCTGTGGACCAGATGTGCCTCCGTGGTGTTGTATATGTTGTATATAACTTGTCACTAATAATCACAAAAAATAATTAACATCATAAAAATGCAGCACTGCGCCACAGTGACACATAAAAGGTCAGTTTACTGGTCACGAGGAGTGTCTTAAAATGTATAAACTGTCTTTGGAGAAGGAAATTGTCTTGATGATGTCATAAAAACATCATTATCTTACATCACGTTGGCTTTGAGACAACACAGGCAGGAGGCTCATACAGCAAGTTTCCATCATGTCAAGTTGAATTATGTTTGGGCAGCATGTCTGCCTCACAGTTCTGAAGTTTTGGGTTTAAATCTCAGCTCAGGCCTTTCTGTGTGGATGGTGCATGTCCTCAAGTATGGGATGGATTTATCCTGCAATTGGGTGAAGACCAGTGTACCCCACCTCTCACCCGACGTCAGCTGGGATAGGTTCCAGCTTGTGACGCTAATGAGAACATGTGCTATAGAAAGTGCCTGGATGGATGAATTACGGTTAATGTTAACCAATGGATTGAATCTGACTCGTGCAGAACCTGCCTTAAAATAGTGTCACTGAGCTGTTATGCATTAATTGTTTATTATTAAAAATGTTAATGTACAATATTCATAGTCTTTTCTAATCACCATAAACATTTTAATTAAATATCAATCTTTTTTTGGTGCCCTTGCACATTGTGTCTAGAATAATAAACATCTGCAAACATGAGTCATGAGCCAAATGTATTTTAGCCATTGTTTTATAGTTATTTTAAGTCTCTTTCAGCTCACTTTGGCTTCTCAGCTTTGACTCCATGTTCCTTAGCTCTTGTATGAAGGTGCTTGTATTTTGTCTCCAAATCCCTCAGCAGCATAAGCAGCTCCTTGTGTTCCTTCTTCTTCACACTGGTGCTACATAGCACACAGCCTGTGCAGAAAAAAGAGAAAACATTACACATGTAAGAAAGGTGTCGCAACACAATATCCTGAGTGAACTGTTCGTGCTTAAAGGTGTTGCACTTAGCGTTGTACTCACTCTCATTTCCTTGATTATCTCAAGAAGCACTGCACGAGGTCGTTGTCTTGGGCTCAACAGTGGCAGATCCTTAATTTGCGCAAAGAAATGTTTTATTCTCGTCATAAAGTTCCAAATAGTAATATAAAGCATGCATGCAAAGGATTTGTGTGTAGTGTGGCCAAACCCATTTCTGTCTTTGTACGGCGTCTGGATGCTATCAAGTCTTTCTTTGGAGCCTCTGTAAATATTAAGATTCTTCAGTGTGTTCTCCAGCATTTGAGCAGCTGTTTGAATTCCTGTTAAAAAGAATATGGGCATTCCTCTTCACCATGGTGCCATTGTGCAGCCAAAGTGTTTTTAGGCCTGGAAGAAATTGTGCTAAATAAAAATAGCTCCAAGTTCTCACCAACGGATCGCGCCACATCAGGATTTGATTTAGCCTGCATCTTCTCTGTGCAGGGAGAGAATCTCTCAGGCGCAGCCCCATCCTTGTGTCTCTTGGAACTTTCACCTTCTTCTTTAGGAATGTCAATTGCCTCAGCAACAAAGAATCATTTGCATTGTTGCCCTTAACAGTCATCTTTCAGTTCTTTAAATATGCATCCCATTGGATTATTTATGGCATCAATTAAACTTAACTATGACAACTGAGGTAAAAGTGGACGTATATACCTGTTTAACAAACAAGTGGCCATCTATGTTGTTGTTGCCCTTTAACCCTGCTGTCACGTCTCCCTGCTCAACAAGATCAGGAAAAGGACGACGCTCATGCAGCAACGACTTTGGAATCTTTTCCTACGCCGGCAAGGACTGATTTGTAAATGGTAAATATGACTGATATGTCGCTTTATCTACCGCATGACAGTGCCCAAAGTGCTTTACAAAGCCTCACATTAACCCTTCCACACACATTCATACACCAATGGGCAACTGCTGCCATGCAAGGCGCTGTCAGGCCCACTGGGAGCAATTTTGGGTTCAGTGTCAGAAAGGTTGTGGTGGATTAGTTAATTTTATGCTTTAGTTTTAAGTTATCAGCTTTTGCAATGCTATACACATTAAAACCTTAGAAGCGGAAACGCTGAGTCAACCCCTCGCAGATTTGGAGACGCTTTTATGTGTCACTGTTACTCCCAATTTCTCCTGGAGTTAAAACGTCAGCAAGGGAGGGTCTCCTGTGTGGAAACTAAATGTATTACAAGAAAACCAAAGACACATACCGGACGCAACATTCGGTACACTTGTACAATCTAATAAGGTCCAACACAAAACTGTCTTTGCAATAAAAATTATAATAATGATCAGTTCCAGTGGTGAGAACTAGGAAGTTACAAATACTGTACTGTACTTAAGTAGAATTTTTAGGAATACTTGAGTGTTTATTTTTCTCCATGCATCCATTTTCTACTGCTTACCCGAGGTCAGGTCGCGGGGGCAGTAGCTTTAGCAGGGTCACCCAGACTTCCCTTTCCCCAGCCACTTCCTCCAGCTATTCCAGGGGGATCCCGAGGTGTTCCCAGGCCAGCCGAAGGACGTAGTCTCTCCAGTGTGTCCTGGGTCGTCCCTGGTGTCTCCTCCCGGTGGGACGTGCCCGGAACACCTAACCAGGGAGGCATCTGAATCAGATGCCCAGGAGCAGCGACTCTACTCTGAGATCCTCCTGGATGACCGAGGTTCTCACCCTATCGCTAAGGGAGAGCCCGGACACCCTGCGGAGGAAACTCAATTCGGCCGCATGTATTCGGGATCTCGATCTCGACCCACAGCTCGCGACCATAGGTGAGGGTAGGAACGTAGATCGACCGGTAAATCGAGAGCTTCGCCTTTCGGTTTAGTTCCTTCTTTATCACAACGGATCGATACAAAGTCCGCATCAGTGCAGACGCTGCACCGATCCGCCTGTCGATCTCCCATTCCATTCTTCCCTCACTCGTAAACAAGAACACCAAGATACTTGAACTTCTCCACTTGGGGCAGGATTTCATCCCGACCCGGAGAGGCCACGTCAGCATATTCCGACTAAGGACCATGGTCTCAGATTTGGAGGTACTGATTCTCATCATAGCCGCTTCACACTCAGGTACGAACTGCTCCAGTGAGAGTTGGAGATCGCGGCTTGATGAAGCCAACAGAACCACATCATCTGTAAAAGCAGAGATGCAATACTGAGGCCACCAAACCGGACCCCCTCTACGTCTCGGCTGCGCCTTGAAATTCTGTCCATAAGATTTATGGACAGAATCAGTGACAAAGGGCAGCCTTGGCGGAGCATATCCGGATACTGCCGGATATGCTGACCAAACTCTGACTCCAGTCGTACAGGGACCGAACAGCCCGTATCACGGGGTGTTGTACCCCATACTCCCGAAGCACCCCCCCACAGGACCCCCCGAGGGACACGGTCGAACGCCTTCTCCAAGTCCACAAAACATGTAGACTGGTTGGGCGAACTCCCATGCACCCTCGAGGAACCTGCCGAGGGTGTAGAGTTGGTCCACTGTTCCACGGCCAGGACGAAAACCACACTGCTCCTCCTGAATCTGAGATTCGACTTCCCGACGGACCCTCCTCTCCAGCACCCCTGAATAGACCTTACCAGGGAGGCTGAGGAATGTGATCCCCCTGTAGTTGGAACACACCCTCCAGTCGATCTCCGGGTGAATCTCATCCACCCCCGGGGCCTTGCCTCTGAGGAGCTTTTTAACTACCTCGTTGACCTCAACCCCAGAGATAGGAGAGCCCGCCTCAGAGACCCCAGAATCCCCTTCCTCATGGGAAGGCGTGTCGGTGGAATTGAGGAGGTCTTAGAAGTATTCTCCCCACCGACTCACAACGTCCCGAGTCGAGGTCAGCAGTGCCCCATCCCCACTATACACAGTGTTGATGGTGCACTGCTTCCCCCTCCTGAGACGCCGGATGGTGGACCAGAATTTCCTCGAAGCCGTCTGGAAGTCGTTCTCCATGGCCTCACCGAACTCCTCCCATGCCCGAGTTTTTGCTTCAGCGACCACCAAAGCTGCATTCCGCTTGGCCAGCCGGTACCCATCAGCTGCCTCAGGAGTCCCACAGGTCAAAAAGACCCGATAGGACTCCTTCTTCAGCTTGACGGCATCCCTCACCGTTAGGTTAGGGGATTATTTTTCTGATGAGAATTAATGGCGACTACAACAGATTCGGACAACCAAAATATTCCTTGTCCATGGCCTTATTGAAGAGTTTTGTTTGATGTTGGCTACAATTTGTGGTGAATGAGCTGTCTTGTGCTGAGCTAAAAAACACTAGCTTCTGGTTATCAAAAAGTCTCTGTCTAATCTGAAAAACACAAACAGGTAACATGTATTTTTTCCATTATCCATCCATCCATTTTCCAACCTGCTTCTCCTCACTAGGGTCGCGGGCGCGCTGGAGCCTATCCCAGCTATCAGGAGGCGGGGTACACCCTGAACTGGTTGCCAGCCAATCGCAGGGCACATATAAACAAACACCCATTCGCACTCACATTCACACCTCCGGGCAATTTAGAGTCTCCAATTCATGCATGTTTTTGGGATGTGGGGAGGAAACCGGAGAAAACCCACGAAGGCACGGGGAGAACATGCAAACTCCACACAGGCGGGGCCGGGGATTGAACCCGGGTCCTCAGAACTGTGAGGCTGACGCTCTAACCAGTCTTTCACCGTCCCGCCCCTCCTTAGTAATCTGATGTTCAAATTAAAATGGTGTTACACAAGTTAGTGTACTCTGAATTATATGAGTCCACAATTTTCTTTAATTTTAGATTTAATAATAATAATAATAACAATAATAACAACACAAACCCAACTATTGTAATGTTGCAATGCTATACTAGTATTAGGATTACAAATCAAACCACATCTTGATCTCTTCAGGTTTGAGAGGCTTCTGAAGATGCCAGAGGACAGTTTGTTATCATTAAGCATATGACCTACTTGGGCATTAAACTGAATGTTGTCTTCAGAGCCCCTGTACAAAAGAATGCCATAAAAGTAATTGACAAATACATTGACAAACCCAGGAGGAAAGCCATTTTCATTTTGACATTCGTGTACCACCTGCTGGCCAATTTGAAAACTGTAAATATGCGTCTTCACATCTAATTCATAGACAAAGCCTCTCATTTATCCCTGATTCTTAGGGCCTATTTTCGGCCCCAGAACACAAATCTGGTCCATAGAGGTTGGCTTAGATGAGTTTTATGTGGAACAGAATAATCAGAACCCTGGTTTAACCCTGTTGAACACCTTTGGATCAGTGTGTGGCATTGCGCTGAAATCATATTAATCTTCGACGTGAAAGATACAAACACAAGATCATGTGATCCAAGATAAGGAAGCAGACAACAAAGCTGATTTCCAGTCAGATTAATAACTTTTAGGAGTGGGAGTCAGCTAAAGGAAGCGACATCATCAGTAGTCAGACAGTTGTTCAACACAGACATGAATCATATACTTTTGTATATTTACAATAGAAATGTCATCTGATTTCACAAGATAGTACAGAGTACTATATATATTTCATATATTACCTGAAGATGAGGGAGGTCTGTGGGATCAAATAAGATGTTGCAAAGCCCATTTACAGACAAACTGAGTTCTCTTAAAGGTACAAAACAGCTGAAAGAGCCTTTAAAAAAAAATAATAATAATGAAGACTTTTAAAATGTGACTTTTTCCAATGAGCTCTGGATAGAAGATGACTCACCTATAGGGCCAGGGATGCGTCCATGTAAGATACATTGTCAAACGCCTTGAGGTCATCAGGCTTGAACTTAGCTGAGGAAAATAACCATGTAACCATTTCTAAGCACACAAAGTAAAATGACTAAAATGACTCACAGGATTCATCTCCTGTTCACTGATGTTGACAGAGCACAACTCAGTCGGCTCATCAACACTATGAAACTACAGCTACAGAATAATGAGGCATTTAATTGCAGTCACCAACAGTCATTAGTGACGAATAAGTGATCTTAACACAGATGGATGTGACTGGCTCACCAGGAAGTCTCTGCAGCTCCTTTTCGCCTTTATTTTATTGCTAAGTCATATTTTTCTGGTCCACTGCTTTTTTGCAAGCCACCGGTCAATATGATCCAACAAACAAAAGAGAACATTAGTTAGTATCATGATCATCATTCAATTACTGTCAATAACTGCACGTCTAACTGAATCCCTCAGAGAGATACGGGTGAAAAAAAGAACAAATGAACATGAGAATAATGGATAAATCTGCACATATTTAATACAGTATTTCCCAACCTGTTTTGAGTCAAGGCAAATATTTGACATGATAGAAAACAAAAATTTCACAAGAGGTATGAGTACTGAAATAATGATGATCCTTTCTCAATTTACTCAAAAGATGTACTTACTTAGTGTGAAATCTGGGCCTGTTTAGTTGAACACTATTCTGTTGTATCACTGGCAACAGGTGAATACAAAGGTTAATTGTACCTTCTGCTATCTAGTGGAAGAACATTTAATTGTTCTGCCTGTCACTACACGTCGCCACAATGGATACTGTGGCTGAACAGAGATACATCATTTGTTATAAATAAATAATAATTTTGGGCCAATTAATTGAAATTGTATTTCCCACAGCACGTGATGATCTCTCGTGGTGCATTAGTTTGGGAAACACTGCTTTAATAAGTTAGGATAATAATATTGATTACTGATAACTGAAGTAGTGTAGTAGTCTAGTCTAGGTCCACTAAAAGTAACAAAAATAAACTATACATTTATTGTAAACGCATAAACGCATATCAAAACAGTCAAAAAGTGGACCAATGAAGCAAAGATGGAACTTCAAAGCTGTTTAGAGTGCACAGACTGGAGTGTCTTTGAAAATTCAGCTGGCAGCCTGGATGAATATACGGACACTGTCACATCCTATATCAGTTTCTGTGAAGAGGTTTGTGTACCAACAAAATCATTTCGGACATTCAACAACAACAAGCCGTGGTTCACTGCTAAACTTAAGCAGCTTCGCCAAGCTAAGGAAGATGCATATCAGAGCGGGGACAGGGCCCTGTATAATCGAGCTAGAAACCAGCTTACTAAAGAAATTAACATTGCAAAGAGGATCTATGCAGCAAAGTTGGAAAAACAGTTTAGCGCGAACGACTCGAAATCAGTCTGGCGTGCATTCCAATCGCTGACTAATTACAAGCGACGATCCCCCCAAGCTGAGAACAATAGCACACTAGCCAACGACTTGAATACCTTCTATTGCAGATTTGAAAAGGACAGTTTCACTCCACACACCCACCCGGCCGCACCCGCGACCACAACCACACCTCTGACTTCTGCGTTAACCATCCATGAACAGGATGTGAGACGCATCTTCAAACAACAGAAGATTAACAAAGCAACCGGACCGGACCATGTGTCCCCATCCTGCCTCAAAGTCTGCGCGGACCAGCTCGCTCCAGTCTTCACTCAGATCTTTAACAGATCTTTGGAAATGTGCGAAGTTCCATCCTGCTTCAAACGCTCCACCATCATTCCAGTCCCCAAGAAACCTGCAATCTCTAGTCTGAATGACTACAGGCCTGTCGCTTTGACATCTGTGGTCATGAAGTCCTTTGAACGTCTCGTGCTGGACCACCTCAAGAGTGTCACAGGTCCCCTGCTGGACCCCCTGCAGTTTGCCTACCAAGCGAACAGGTCTGCGGATGATGCAGTCAACATGGGACTGCACTTCATCCTAGAACACCTCGACAGTGCAGGGACCTACGCGAGGATCCTGTTCGTGGACTTCAGCTCAGCGTTCAACACCATCATCCCTGAACTCCTTTCAACCAAGCTTCTCCAGCTCAGCGTCTCACCTGCCATCTGCCAGTGGATTTACAGCTTTCTGATGGGCAGGACACAGCAGGTCAGGCTGGGGGAGGCCACCTCATCCACACGCAGCATCAGCACTGGGGCGCCCCAAGGTTGTGTCCTCTCTCCGCTGCTCTTCTCTCTCTACACGAACGACTGCACCTCAGCGAACCCGACTGTCAAGCTCCTGAAGTTTGCAGATGACACCACTGTCATCGGCCTCATCAAGGACGGTGACGAGTCTGCATATCGACAGGAAGGGGAGCGGCTGGAGCTGTGGTGCGGGCGACACAACCTGGAGCTGAACACGCTCAAGACGGTAGAGATGATCGTGGACTTCAGGAGGCATCCTTCGCCACAGCTGCCCCTCACGTTGTCCAGCTGCCTTGTGTCAACCGTCGAGACCTTCAAGTTCCTGGGAATTACAATCTCTCAGGACCTGAAGTGGGCGAACAACATCAACTCCGTCCTCAAAAAGGCCCAGCTGAGGATGTACTTCCTGCGGCTTCTGAGAAAGCACGGCCTGCCACCGGAGCTGCTGAGACAGTTCTACACAGCGGTCATCGAATCGGTCCTGTGTTCTTCCATCACAGTCTGGTTTGGTGCTGCTACAAAAAAGGACAAACTCCGACTGCAACGGACAATCAAAACTGCTGAAAGGATTGTCGGTACCCCCCTACCCACCATTGAGGACTTGCACGCTGCCAGAACTAAGACAAGGGCGTGCAAAATCCTCTCGGACCGTCTGCACCCCGGTCACCAGCTCTTCCAGCTCCTTCCCTCAGGTAGGCGCTACCGATCAACGCAAACTAGAACTAGTAGACATTCCAACAGCTTCTTCCCTCTTGCGATCAACTTCTTAAACACCTAACCTATAATTCCATTACAACAAGCTGGCAATTTTTTGACTTGAGTTCGTTGTCACATTTCTGTGGGGCCAATTATGTATTACTTGTGCACTCACTGTAGTTGTCTCGCCATGCTGCACTATTTGCATACACTGGCCACTCATGCCAGAGTAGCATCTGCTCCATTTGCACACTGATTGAGGAGTATCTGTAACATTTGCACAACCGACATTGTCCCAGATGATCGCACTACTCGTCACTTTAAACCGCATACACTCCTTGAAGTCTCAGCGCCCTTTGCACAATGGTCATTCCACCGGACTATTGCAATATTAGTCGTTCGAACTGCTCTAAGTGCTAGAGGACTCTGCATCTTTTTGCACAATTGTTTTTTGTCAATGTCTTTATGTCCCCAAAGTGTTCTGTAAATTGACTGTTTGTTGTACTAGAGCGGCTCCAACTACCGGAGACAAATTCCTTGTGTGTTTTGGACATACTTGGCAAATAAAGATGATTCTGATTCTGATTCTGATAATCTGGTTTATCATTTTTGGTTTAAAAAAAAACTGAAATAGTAATGCGGAAAGACAATTTGCAGAACAACAATAAAGAGCAACAATTAAAATCATTTAGGTATATAAAAATAACTAAATGTACAAAAACAGAGTATTGAATAAAATAAACAATACAATGTCACGCAAATACAAAAATAATCATGTAACTGAATAGAGATATTTGAAACAAGGTGACAAATATCTTTAGCAAATATAAAGGTAACTAATTAGGTTTTAAGGCTATGTAAAATGTGCAAAAGCTTAATTTTTAAAAAATCCTTAATTCAAACATTTAATTTAACATTTAACATCAATGTTAATCTCTTACCACATTACTGGTGACCTTCTATTTCTCAGTGACTTTTTTTAAAAATGTCTTCATGTCTTAAAAGTATTCTCTGTCAATTGACTGTCTGTTGTCGTACTAGAGCGGCTCCAACTACCGGAGACAAATTCCTTGTGTGTTTATGACATACTTGGCAAATAAAGATGATTCTGATTCCCAGCCCAATAGTTTACTCGCCTTTTTTATTTTTAAACGTCCTTGGTGGAAAACATTTACTGGAATTACTAATTTTACTCTACACTAACTTTGAAATATAAAGGCAGTCATATCCTAAGAAGTTGATCCTGCATGTGAAGTGCCATCTCCTAGCAACAGCATGTTAGCGCTTTAACCCCTGTCCAGTGGGTGGCGATAAAGACTTTGTTGGCAAAACCCGGAAAGGAGACGTGAGCATTAAAAGAAAATCATATATTTGATTATAATAAGTATAAAACTTAAATACGTTGCTATATAATCTTTTGTAATAAAAATATTGTTTAGAGGAATATTTCCATCAACTCAGATATTGATATGACAATATTATCGCTACTCAGGCTTTCCTGAGGATGGCACACTGCTCATGCGCCGCAACGGTTTCTCGTTTCGACGCGTAGCGACATTATTTCTTTTAATATCTATTTTCAAATTGGTTTGGTCGTCTCAATTGAAAATATACGAGATACATAATCACACAACGACGAGTAAATAACAATTATGGCGCCTTATGAGGTAAAACCCGGCGCAGGTTTGGGAAAGCGAACGCGGAAGTGTGTGAAGTAGTTCTCCCTTCCGCGTCTTGTCTTGCGTTCGTACTTCGGCCTCAGTATAGCATGATCGCCGGAGCTCTTTGGTCCACTTAATGAAATGAGACGGTGTCGATCAGCTCCAGGTTGACAAATGTGAAGCGTGACAAGCGGAGGTAATGACTTTTTTTTCCTTCTTCACCCCCCCCCCCCATGCCATGTTGCACAACGACATGATGTGAGTGCGCGTGTGTGAGTGTTAACGCTTCTTCCCTGTGAGTCTGTGCTTAATAATGTGTGCAATCAAGATGAAGTGACTTGATCGTAAACGTGCTGCATGCCCAACACAGGAGCTGGTGCATCATGGGGAACACGCCATCGAAGAGTGACGGCGGAGATGAGCCACCAAAAACAACTTTATTTGAAAAGGAGCCAAGTGGCATCACGTACAGAATCCCTGCTCTCCTCTACCTGAGGCACAGTGGCACCTTTCTTGCCTTTGCAGAGAAGAGGTCCTCTTCTCGTGACTGTGATGCCAAACTTCTGGTTATGAGAAGAGGGGTGCAGAGTGATGACGGATCTGTTCAGGTCGTTATTCAAAAGTGACGACAATGCAGTATTTGTAATTTGTACTCATGTTGAAAGTCAAACTTTCTGTACTTTCCCCCCATGAATCTAATTACAAGGTGTGTCAGAAAAGTTCCAGGGCTGGTGTCACAAAAATATATATATTTGAAATCTAGATCGTCTCCAGCCTTTCTATTTAAAGTTGTGTTATTCCATGCTTGGCTGGTTTTTTTCCCGGTTACTCCTGCTCCTGCTCACATTCTCAAAACATGCCATAGAAAATGGATGGCAATATGAATACTGATTCGGAAAGGAAACTCACAGCTTTCTGTTGGGTTTTGTTCATTTATGTAGACTGTAGCTCTGTAGCTCACATACTGTACTATATTGGTGTTATATCTAATTACTGTGGTATACTGTGATGCACCAAAAAACCAAGACATTCACCGTTGGGCAGATGTGCTAACTACAATTTCACATTCCTGCCCCCATAGAACAGTACGGGATTAATAATCCTACAATCAGATAACAGTAAATTTGAACGTTTTTAAATGTAGAACATGCTTTTGTTGGGTTTTTTTTTTGCTGTGGTTTCGAACTGCAGTGCATCATACTGAGAGTTGTTTCTAATAATTTAGGTTTGTTGTTTATTTAGCAAACATTTTTATTTAGCTATATCAATTTACTTTGAAACAGCTTTTTTATTATATTAAAATGGGTTGTGGCTGGTGACCTGGCAACAACGTAGGGGACATTTCAGCAATCACACTTCATATTATTTTATTATACTTTACATCAATCTACTGTACTGAATGTGCAAAGTACAAGGTCTGAACTGAGAATGATTATATTATAAGGCATCTGATTACGTTAATGTCATTATATTGTGCAGGTGTACCTAATGAAGAGTCCAGTCATTGAATTTAACCGCTGTATTATCCTTCCAGTGGCTGTCGAGCGAGGAGCTGTCAACGGCATGCCTGCCGGACCACCGCACCATGAACCCCTGCCCCGTGTTTGAGAAAAACACCAGCACTTTGTTTTTGTTCTTCGTGTGCATCCTGGGCAACACCTCGGAGCACAGGCAGATCATCACAGGTAAGAACAAGACGCGTCTTTGCTACGTCAGGAGCGGCGACGACGGCCACACCTGGAGCGAGGCAAATGACGTTACGGAAAGCGTGATCGGACAAGCTATCCGCAAGTGGGCCACGTTTGCCGTTGGTCCGGGGCATGGCGTCCAACTGGAGAATGGGAGGTTGATTATCCCAGCCTACGCCTACTACATCCCGTACAGGTGCTTCTCCTTTCCTGTTCCTCACACGGTTTACCCGCGTGCGCTGACGGTCTACAGCGCAGACTTTGGCAAGACGTGGCACATGGGCAAGATGCTCCTCAAGAAGTCGTGCGAGTGTGAGATGGCGGAGATCATAGATCACGAGGGCCGAAGTCACCTGTACTGCAACGCTCGCAATTTCGGCGGCCACAGATGCGAGGCGTTGAGTGAAAACAGCGGCGTCTGCTTTGACAAACCTCGCACGGCCCGAGAGCTGGTGGAGCAGCCCAATGGCTGCCAAGGGAGCGTCATCGGCTTCCCCGCGCCCGAGTTCATCCCGAGTGAGGACAGAGAGAGCAAAACGTGCGACACATCCCCTCTGTCTCCAGACACCCAAACCTGGCTCCTCTTCATGCACCCAACAAGCAAGCACAGCCGGCGGGACATGGGCGTGTACTTGAACCGATCCCCCCTGCATTTGAGAGGGTGGGACAGGCCTCTGATCATCCACAGCGGGCCCAGCGGCTACTCAGACCTGGTCTACAACCGGGACAATGATCAGTTCTCGTGCCTGATGGAGTGCGGCAAAGAAAGCGAACTTGAGCAGATTGCGTTCATGTCGTTCGTGCTCAAAGAGGTCATGCAGACAAACAGGAAGACGTGCTGAATGACTTCTGTAGCTTCCGCAAGCTTAAAATCTAAGCATGAACGATGCTATGCTAACATCTCTCTGTGTTTACTCATCTTCCTCTTTGTGGAAGTGCGCGTGCATGCAGGAGTCGCCTGGTCTGCTGTTTACTTATTTACATGACAATGTAGTTAAGTCTGATGTGCTACCGTATTTCCTCAAATAGTGGCTGGGGTGCATATTTATGCAACCGCAGTATCGGGCACTTCTTTCGTTTATTTCAGAGGAAGCCTTTTGTATAATGCTTATTTAAGGTTACATTCGTACATGCTGATCTCTGATAAATGGGAATTCTTTATTCTGCTTTAAAGTGAGAATAGAATGTGTAATTCTATTCTCACTCTATTCCTGTTCCCTTTTATTTTTAGTCCCTCTCAATAATGCAGTTCAGCAGAGGCAGATTTAGTAGTAAATCTCTGCAGTCCAGTAGTAAATTTAGTAGTAAAGTAGTAAACAAAGATGGCGATTTGAGTAGTCATTGCTACTTTTACTCAAGTTGACTTGAGTCACTGTTTTGATGACACGACTTGACAAAAACTAAAAGGCTTGACACTTAACTTGAACTTGGGAGTTTAATACTCGAGACTGGACTTTATTGAGACATGAGCTGTTATACATACATACAGGTTAGATAAATTGTATAGTAATATCATTGTTTGACCCTAATGCTACGTACGTTCAGCTACCGTGGACAAAACGGGGTGAACTTAACAAAACGTGTCGGTACGTAATAAAGCGTAACAAAACTTGGAGGCGGTCTGTAGTGGGGCGGAAAGCATACAGTGGATATAAAAAGCCAGCACACGCCTGTTCAAAGGCCAATTGGAGTGATACAAAAAAAAAAAAATCACACCAAGATTTCATTTTAAAGGTTTTTACACAATTTACATTTTTATTACTTGAAAATGAATGAAATATTTTCGAGAAGTAAAAATAAACAACTGAAATAATGTGGTTGCACAAGTGTGCACACCCTCTTATAACTGGGTATGTGATCAGATTTAACCAATTATGTTCAAAGTCATGTTAAGTGGGAGTAGGCACTCCTGCCGTTGTTTAAAGTGCCTCTGAATAACAAAGTGTATGAATAAAGTTCAGATGTTCTAGTAGGCCTTTCCTGACACTTGTATAGAGCTGCTCAGGTTATACGTCACGTTATTGGTGGAAAAAGTTTGGGAATTATTCATCTGAGTCACCTTTTTTATATCACAGAAACCTGGCATTTGAACATGGGTGTGTAGACCTTTTACATCCACCGTACCTGACTGCACTGTTAATATGCAAGGCATGAGGTATGTTTGAGGCCCTTTTATAAGGTAAAAGAGTTACTTTGATTAAGACGTGAGCTATACTCTGATTTCTATTCATGTTTGCACTTGCTGCACGGCTGTAAAACTATGGCAGTATGTATTGTGGATTGTGTTTTTTCCCCCCATTATTAATTGTGGTATAATTTGTTCAAGAGAAGGATGCACCGTGGGACTCATCAAGGCAAGGCATTTATGAGAGTGAAGGCCACTATTTGAGGACATACACTAATTATCTAGGAATGAATCTATTTTGTTGGCTGATTTTAAGCATGCTGCTCTATCAACAGGCTTTGTGTGCATGTGTGTGTGTGCGTGCGTGCGTGCATACGGACATATCTACGTGTGCGCGCGCTTGTTTTGTGTGCACGTTAATGTAGCATGCATGCTTGACAAGTGTTCCTTATCGCTTCCTGCATCTTATGAAACTGTCTAAATTTTGCGTATTTTTCCTACCTCTTTTTATTTTCCTTCAGTCAAGGAGTGTAGCATTTCTTCATGATCCGACTTTGCTTAATATCAGTATACTGTACTGTGATTCACATATGCCTTCTCGTGTCATTCAGCCTTTATACGGGCGAATAGAACCAGTTTGCCACGACCAGATAATCAAACTGGGCCAAATATAAGTAATTTCAAACCAAGGTACTGAAGCAGAAGATTTTTTTGTACAATTGTTTATTTGAAGCAAGAAAATTAATTCACATTTTTATGATTTACCTATCCATGTATATTTTCCAGAATACATGTTGGGTTTCTGTTGAAGGTTTTGAAGACGACAGCTGTATTGTGTACAATTGACTGGGCGAAAGTAACATAGTGTGAAAAGAATTTAGTAGGAAATCATACAAAAATTATATCCATATGTATAGCCAAGGCGTCTGGTTAGAGCGTCTGCCTCACAGTTCTGAGGACCGGGGTTCAATCCCCGGCCTCGCCTGTGTGGAGTTTGCATGTTCTCCCCGTGCCTGCGTGGGTTTTCTCCAGGCACTCCGGTTTCCTCCCACATCCCAAAAACATGCGTGGTAGGTTAATTGAATACTCTAAATTGCCCGTATGTGTCAATTTGAGTGCGGATGGTTGTTTGTTTGTATGCTCCCTGCAATTGGCTGGCAACCAGTTCAGGGTGTACCCCGCCTCCTGCCCGATGACAGCTGGGATAGGCTCCAGCACGCCCCGCGACCCTAGTGAGGAGAAGCGGCTCAGAAAATGGATGGATGGATGAATGGATAGCCTATATTACACTATATAACTTTCCTTTTTCAGCAACATGTTGCTTCATTGCATATGCAAACCCCTCGAGTCCACAAAAAAGTTTGAAATCTTGATGCAACACATTTTTGTACAAAATCCTACAAAATTCTTGTGAAGCTCCTGATTGTTGTTGATTATGACGTTTCTTAGGTTTCAAAAAGAAATTGCACGCACTGTAGACCCAATCAGTTTTAAGATCATTTATTTGCCAAATGTCCATGAGTCTCGAAGTAGTTCCACACAAGTGTCAATGTGTTTTTGTTGACTGTTGTGGATAGTGACAAAAGCTGCATGGCATTTTTTTTTTTAATAAAATAAAAATACTATTTGAATCATCTGTGTCTTCATCATGTCTCAGAGGTCTACTATTATACTGGTATACAACTATTATAAATCTAACAATTTTGTAAAATGTCGTACAGTAGTAACACAAGAATTCAGAAAGTTAAAATGTTGAATGTGAAAATGTAAAGTATTTCATTAAATATGCTATCGAGACTCTTCACCCTACATTGGACCTAACTTGTTATTCTTTTCCCTATACCAGCATAAAGCTGCTGAACTGGAAATGTTGGCCTTTGGGTGTGTCTCTGCAGTCCAAAAGTCAATTTACAAAACACTCTTTCTTATTTGGCTTTGTAAATGAATTAAGTAAAGGATATTCACTAATGATAACATGGTTGAGATTAAATTATGAAAAAAGAATTTCATTCATGAGGAGGTGTGTACAGGATGGCGATACACTGTAAAGAAAACATGGGCACTGCATCTACAGTGCAGTGATAAGAGTATTTGCTAGGGTTGGGAATCTCTGGCACGAGGCCGATTCGATACATACCTAGATACACAGGTAGCAATTCGGTTCAAAAACGAAATCTTTACGGGCGGAATGATTCAATACGATTCGATTCGCCAGTCTTCACTCAGATCTTCGATAGATCTCTGGAACTGTGCGAAGTACCATCCTGTTTCAAACGCTCCACCATCATTCCAGTCCCCAAGAAACCTGCAATCTCGGGTCTAAATGACTACAGGCCTGTCGCCTTGACATCTGTGGTCATGAAGTCCTTTGAACGTCTCGTGCTGGACCACCTCAAGAGCGTCACAGGCCCCCTGCTGGACCCCCTGCAGTTTTCCTACCGAGCGGTCTGCGGATGCTGCCAGAACTAAGACAAGAGCGTGCAAAATCCTCTCGGACCCTCCACATCCCGGTCACCAGCTCTTCCAGCTCCTTCCCTCAGATAGGCGCTACCGATCAATTGCAAACTAGAACTAGCAGACATTAAAACAGCTTCTTCCCTCTTGCGATCAACTTCGTAAACACCTAACCCACAATTCCATTGCAACATGCTGGCAATTTCTTTGACTTGAGATCGTTGTCACATTTCTGTGGGGCCAATTATATATTACTCGTGCACTCACTGTAGTAGTCTCGCCACGCGGCACTATTTGCATATCTGTTGTTGACCGATACTGGCCACTCATGCCAGAGTAGCATCTGCTCCATTTGCACAGTGATTGAGGAGTATATAAAACATTTGCACAACCAACATTGTCCCAGATTATCGCGCTACTCGTCACTTTAAACGGCATACGCTCCTTGAAGTCTCGGCGCCCTTTGCACAATGGTCATTGCACCGGACTATTGCAATATTAGTAATTCGAACTGCTCTCAGTGCTCGGGAACTCTGCATCTTTTCCACAATTGTCAAAAAAAAAAAAAAAATGTACCGGCATTACCAGATAACTATTAACCCTTTATTGCTCAGTGACTGTTGCTGCCGGCCCCGGTGTCGACGGTGGACTTGAGATAAAGTACGTAACGTGACGTTGCATTCAATGTTTACAACTCCTGGGGGAACGCTATTTTGCTATCGCCGTGACCTTGAAAGTAGCTTCACAACTGAAAAGCTATATGTTGAAGTAGTGACGCTATGGAGAAATGTAGTTAAGCTAGTAGTGTTGCTAGTATCCACCACTGCTGCATTTGGTTGTATACATAACATTACCTGCAAAGCACAGTGCGAGACCTCTCGCGCTTGTTTTACGCGATGAAAACCTTAATGCCTCAGGCAACTGATTCCTAGCCTCGTGATATTCGGTCCGTAGCCCTACAACCGACGTATCTAAGGATTACTGCCGGATTTTGTATCGATAACGGAGTCTGCTACCGATACAGTCGCATCTCTTGTGTTTACGAACAGATTTCCGATCGCATCGGTTTATCGTTCCCAACCCTCCTCAAATTTGTTTTATTTTGCATATTTTGCATAGTTTCCCCACTATAATATTTAAGACAAAATATCAGACAAAGATAAGCCAAGTAAACATAGTTTGTCAATGGTGATTTTGTTTATTACTATGTAAAAAAGTAATGGCCCCCTAAAGCTAATAGCTGGTTGGGCCACCCTCAGCAGCAACAACTGAACTCAAGCGTTTTCTAAAACTGGCAATGAGTCTTTCATATGTCTGTGGAGATATTTTGGCCAACTCTTTCTTGCAGAGTTGTTTTAATTCAGCAACAATGGAGGGTTTTCTAGCATGAACGGCCTTTTTAATGTCATGCCACCACTTTTCAATCGGATTCAAGTCCGGACTTAAACTAGGCCACTCCAAAACGTTCAATTTTATTTTATTTTTTAAATCATTCAGAAGTTGACTTGTTGGTGTGTTTTTGATCATTGTCCTGCTGCAGAACCCAAGTATACTTCAGCTTGAAGTCAGAAACTGATGGGCGGACATCTCTCTTCAGGATTTTCTGGTAAAGAGCAGAATTTTCTGGTTCCATCAATCACAGCAAGTCATCCAGATCCTGAAGTGTCACTGCAGCCCCAGACCATCACACTCCCACCACCATGTTTGACTGTTGGTATGATGTTTTTTTTCTGAAATGCTGTGTTAATTTACATCTGATATGATGAGACACACACCTTCCAAAAAGTGTGACTATCTATTCGTCAGACCATAGAATATTCTGTCAAAAGTCTTGGGATTCGTTCAGATTTTTTATTTTTTTTTGCAAATGTCAGACGTGCCTTTATATTATTTTTGGTCATCAGTGGTTTTCGCCTTGGAACCATTCTTGTTCAATCTCTTCCCTATTGTTGACTCATGAACACTGACCTTAACTGAAACAATGGAAGCCTTCAGTTCTTTAGATGTTGCCCTGGGTTCCTTTTTTACCTCCTGGATGAGTCGTTGCTGTGCTCTTGGTGTAATTTTTGTAGGCCGGTCACTCCTGGGAAGGTTCACCACTGTTGCATGTTAAATAATTATTCATGGCACTATAGTTTTGAGGCTAATGACATTGGACCTGAAAGATGACTTGCTGCCTTTAGGGTTTCCTGTGAAGTCTCCCAGACCAAAGTCATCCAAGCATGCTTTGTTTTGGAAAAGGGTTCCAAAAAGGGTCTTCCCAAAACCGTTCCCACAAATTTGAAAGCATGCAGTTATGCATCATGTCTTTGTAAGAGGAAGACTACAGATTCGGAGAGGAGTTAATGAGTCTACTCTGATGATTGCTTTAGTAATTGCTTAAGAAGTGTGTCTGGTTATTTTTGTATCCAAATGTGTTCTCCAGACATCAATTTTAACCCCCTAACTTCTAACCGTAACCCTGATTCCTAACCCAACTTTTATCTCTCTTCATATTTTTCTAAGTAGATCGTTCGTGTAATTCAGTTTGCAATAAGAGCTTGTCATGTGAAAATCATGCAAAGGATTTTCACATTAACATGCCTTGTCGAATGTCATTCTGCAGATAAATTAAAGATACTGAAAAGCATTTGTAGAAAGTCTGGATGAAATGTGAATATTCCTTTATGATTTCGATCAAATGAATGGTCATATAGCAATAATGTGAAGACATTTCAGAGGACACATTTTAATTGTGTGCTCCATCCACGATTACACAGAGAGAATGAAGATGGAGAAAATTGCTGGGCTCACGCTCATCACTGTGTGCGTGTGTGTTCATGTGCTAAAGAATATTAAGGAAATTGTGCAGAAGCAATACACAGAAAGTGCACTTTATTGGACATGGTGCTGTTTATTCTTTGTTATCTTTTTTTTTTTTTTTCCTTCACCAACCAGCATCTTCCCAGAGTGGATGAATCACATTATGAGTCACATTTATTTATTAGTCTGTTATATCTGCAGAGTGTTTTTGGTCACAATTTTTCAGCACATATGGTAATCTGTATCACAGAGTGGCTGTAAAGCACACACAACCCCACGCCCACCCACACTCACCCACACACGCACGTGCGCGCCATCTTTGCTCTGATGATATTCAGTGAGGCTCAGCAGTGTTGATGGAAAAGATGTTTGCTGTTGATGTGACAAATGTCTCTGCAGTCTCTTTTTTCCTGTTGCTGGCCACTTCACTGTCCTCAACAGTTGAAATGAAGCGTCTGTGAAAGTCTGCGCAAATTAATGCGATCCAATCCAAAAGCTGTATCAAATATTCTACCTTTGCCAAGAGTTAATGCTGAGTTTTGATTGTTACTGTTAGAGGAATTCATTAATAACAATATGTTTACTGTTGTGTGCATAGTCTTTAAAATACTGTTGTGCCTCTAAAATCTTAGGTAACCAATGCCTGTCAGTATGATGCAGTTCAATTCAACAACATGGCACACAAGTTGTTGCTTTCCTAAAAGTGTTAAAAAACAACAACACCAAGAAAAACATTAACATCAACATGATGGTACTCTTCATATAAAACTAGTGAAGACCATGTTCTTAAATTTGAAAAATACCCCACTTGATGACTAATCCATGGCATATGTATCTTGAAATTTCATGCTCATGTTTACATTCTATCAATTAGTTTGCAACTCACCCGTGGTCATAAGGCTAAACCAATATGTCAACAGATTGTTTGGAGGCACGACGCCTGAGTGACTTGTATTCCATGTTCTACCCTTAGGATGAAAGAGAAGTCATGAAACTTTCATACCTAAGCTTCCGGACTTCCAAGGTCTCCAACCAACCCCCCACGTGCATACGTTACAACCAATATATTTCCAAGGTACTACAAAAACCTGCTACCGGTACTTATGCCATTAACTCGATTTTTTATTTATTATCAACATCAATATCATGTTTCAAAATGAGTAGGTTAATACAGTATGTGTAAATAGTCTAGTTAGCCTTAAGTATGATCAAAAAGTTGTATTATGTTACGAATTGAATTTTCTGAAGGTTTTCTATGAAAAATAAAACTCAATCAGTAATTAACAGTTTACCTGTAGTTTTAAACCCAGACTGTAAAGCAACAAATGAGTGGTTGAATCATCGTATTTATAAATGCAATTAGTACACATATGCTGACTTACTAACATCCATGATTCAAGGTTTTGACAGGATTGTTTTTCACACCTGAACTTCTAAAAACAGTATTTTATCCTTTTAAATTGAAAAAAAATACGACTTTCATGTTACCTGCAACACATCTGTTACATTACTGGCATTTAACAACAAATGTTTAGTTTATCATTTCAAGAATACAGATTCGTCATATTATCAGTAATCAGAATCAGAATCATCTTTATTTTGCCAAGTATGTCCAAATAAAACACACAAGGAATTTGTCTCCGGTAGTTGTAGCCGCTTTAGTACGACAACAGACAGTCAATTGACAGAGAATATTTTTGAGACATAAAGACATTGAGGAAAACACTGAGCAATAAAAGGTTGTTAGTAATCTGGTAATGCCAGTAAAAAAATATTTTTTACAATTGTGCAAAAAGATGCAAAGTCCTCTAGCAATTAGACCAGTTTAAATGATTAATATAGCAATAGTCCGGTGCAATGATCATTGTGTAAAGGGCGCCCAGACTTCAAGGAATGTATGCAGTTTAAAGTGACTAGTAGTGCGATAATCTGGGACACTGTCGATTGTGCAAATGTTGCAGATACTCCTCAATCAGTGTGCAAGTGGTGCAGATGCTACTCTGGCATGAGTGGCCAGGATTGGTCAACAACAGATATGCAAATAGTGCAGCGTGAGTGAGTGCACGACTAATGTGACCGCATGACTGTGAGTGCGAATGGTTGCTTGTTTGTATGTGCCCTGCGATTGGCTGGCAACCAGTTCAGGGTGTACCCCGCCTCCTGCCCGAAGACAGCTGGGATAGGCTCCAGCACGCCCGCGACCCTCGTGAGGAGAAGCAGCTCAGAAAATGGATGGATGGATGTCTCAGACGTGTTGTCTGTTCCACACCGCCGACATGTTTTTTTTGTTTTTTGTGTGTGTTTTAAAAGACACGCGACAAGGCTCCAAATAAACTAGCTTTTGGATTCAAATATACTGTGCACAATGGCGACGCGGAATAAATATCTTTTGCAGAGCCGATCAATGACGTCATTGATCGGATCGGCGAATTATGACATTAAAGCCGATCAGCATAAGATGCTAATTATCGGCCGATACCGATCAGGCCGTTTAGACTATGAAATAGTCTTTTGAATCTTATGATGTCATACTCATAAAACTCAAACATCTTCAGAATCATCTGACCTATCTATATTTTAATTGTCAAGAACATGTCTGGAAATATCTCTCAAGGTTACTCTTCTGTAATGTACATTTCCGCCAAGGGAAGAAGATATGATCAAGGTCAAACTATACTTTCATCTCTGCCATAATGTTAGACATAAAGTTCAGAGATCTTGAGTACTCCGGTTAGTGCAATTAAAAAAGACACTTGCTTCATGAAAAGAAACTTTAATTTAAACTCTGTAATGTATCTTAACTAGATACATAAAACATCATGTACCTACACATTTCAACATTTTATAATAGAAAAAAAGACACACGCATGGGTTTTTTTACTAGGTGGTGATGAAGTGCAAAAAAATTAAACTATACTTTAAACTCTGGAGTGTAATCTTCACTAGTGTAGTATATTTTAATAGTAACACAATCAGAGTTCCTTTGCAAGGGACAAATTGTTGGAGACCTGTATTCACACCAACTATCTTTTCTTTGTAATTCTAGATCAAAGGACGTCCTTATTGGGGTTTCCTGCTCCTCCCTGACAGAAACCTGTCTGGGGTTTACAACAGGCGTCCCGGTGTTCAAAGAGGACTGTTTTACTAAGAGATGCCAGCAGGCGGGTTGGGTTATTGCACGCCCCCAAAAGCGCAACATGGAGGCCAGTTTAACACTCCAAACTCCTGGGTGGACTCCTTCCGGGTCCACCCAGGAAGGCGCTAATGTCACGCCCAGGGAAGGAAACCTTGATAAACTTAGATCATGGGTTTTTCGGGGGCTTTTTTGTCGTTCTGGCAATGTAAGCAGCTGTTATGACACTAAGGCTTGTTCAATAAATCGAATTAGCCCAAACGCCAAGTCTCTTGAAGTCTTCATTCATCCCACGCCTGACGGACGTCGGAGTTCTCCCGGGTGACCTCCGACTCGGAACCACAGGCGAAAAAATCCACCACACTAGATACATAAAACAATTTGTTTCTAATACGTGTCAACATTTTATAATAGAAAATAGAATAGAAACGAGACACCCATCTTCCTAACACAGTGTAGATAGTTGGATGAATCCCAAAAGATACAACATGTTTGGGCTTGTTTTTGAAAAACGAAAACATCTCTAGACATATGTTTTGATAAGAACCTCGGAAACTCCCACACGAAATGTAAAACTGACATGTTTATGGTTTAGATGTATTAATGTTCATCACATAATGCTTTACACATGCATTTGTTTTTGATAAGAGCCTCGAAAATGAGAAGATGTCCTTGAAAAACAAAAACATGCCTAGACATGTTTTTTGATAAGCGTCTCAACAGCCCCCACATGAAATGTAAAACTGACATGTTTATGGTTTTCACCTGCACATGTTTTTTGATAAGAACCTTGAGAACAAGAACATGTCTGGGCTTGTTCACTGAAAGGGGATTTCCCAGACTGATGGTCCGCTCAGCGTTTCTGACAACTATGTTGTCAGAGAAAACACATGTTCTTGGCTAAATACTCTTTTTTTTCAGATCTTCTAACATCTTGGACACCCCATGTCGCATGCACAAACCACGTGAGTATCCCCATTCTTTGCCAATGCTGTGGGACCTCTGGACGTGACCCCTACCATCTCAAACACCTCATGTCACGTGCACAAGTCACGTGATGACCTCATTCCTCGCAGGTGCCTTGGCAAAAGCCGTGGGACGCACCACTGGCACGGGACGGGCCAGAAAGGCCCACATTCACAAGTATGATCATAAATGACCTTTTTTGTTGCCCATATGACACCCAATGACTTCCTTTGTTCCTACAGGTGTCCCCGAACATGATGTCATGCGACACAAACGCCAGGAAACATGACCTCACTTTGTTTTCACCGGATGTGACATCATTTTGTTTTTACCGGATGTGACATCATTGGGGACAGGTGGCCCGGGAGGTGACGTCATTGCGCACGTGCGCTGGCAGGTGGCGACGTCATAGGCCATCCCTCATTTTGACAAAAGCGCACTCTCTATTATTGTGCCCATTATATTTTTAAAAATGTAGTTGACGATTGGCATTCTAAGGAGTCTTAAATGGTGTCAACAAAACTGGCAATATATAGATAAGAATGTCATTGCAGAGCTGAAATTTAGGAATAGTTTTGACCTCATATGCACTAAAGAAAGTGAAATATACATTCTTAAAGGTTATTACTGTTCTCATCAACTCTTGCAAACTTCTCACTCAATGTAAGACGACATGTAGCAGATGTCTTTTTGTAGACAGTGTAGCATTGCTTGTGTTTTTCTGTATTTCGGGTTGAAAACTAATGTTTAAAGCCTGACTACAGCCAGCTTTGAAAGAATAGATATAGTTTTCTTATATTGGATTGATGTTGAATACATGACAATTCAGCGGAGACTGAATAAGGTTTTGCGGCTTCTTTTGCTTTCGAGCTTCAAAATGCGTAATGCGCAAATGCGTAAACTCCGAATACTTGGTTGTAGTGGACTACAACGTATCTCACTGGATTAGGGTTAGGGTTAAGGGTTAGCATTTTTTTTGTGTTTTCCAATATGTAACTAGAGTGTGGTTGCTTTCTAGAAGGATAGTTTGGAATTCCAAATGTCTTGTGAACAATAGCATTTCAGTTGCAAATCAATGGAATAAAATATAAGCAACTTCGCGCTTCACGTTTTGCGGCTTAAGTGCTTCGCGGGTTTTTCCAAAATATTTATCTAAAAAAATAAATAAATACAGCCATATCGGCAGCCATATTGCGGAAAGACGCGTTGTTTCAAATCCTACTACGCGGTTTTTCACCTTTCGCGCGGGGTTCTGTACCCCATTAACCGCGACAAATGGTTAATAAAGTTAAACACATCTGTATTTAAGGATCTTTGTTGAAGGCAGTGGACATACTGTACCCACTATCTTATCTTACAGTTGAACTCTAGACTATTGTAAAGTACATATCTCATTTAAGGGTATTTGGAGACAGTTTGTAAATGTAGATGACCACTCTGTTCCTCAACAGACATCCTCAAATCCTCCATGAAACAATCTGATTCCAGTAATAACGTCTGCTGAAATGGAACTGTTATCTGTCTACTAAATGACATTGATTTATTCTAAGAAAAAAAAAAGTCTTAACTTCATGTACTGTTATAAACACACAAACTCTTCAAATGGATGTCTGTTAATTGAACATGCTTTATCTCCTAGTGGGACATACAGTAATTGTATGCTAGCAGGATGTGCGTATACATGAGTCCTGAACAACTTTTTGATTATGTGAATGCCTTCTGTTGTTAAAAAGAGACAAACACAACAGAGAGAAGAACCCTTTAAATCATGTAATGTGCTTTCCCTGGAGACGCCGCAACAGACACGTTACATTCAGCATGTTCAGCTTGAATTGTTGCCCCTCATCACACTTTCTCTTTGTTGCAAGACAGTAAAATAGAAGTTATGCAGGCAAAGTTTACATTTTCATAAGATGGATTGAATAGTTCATGTACACTGGACGCAGCACTTAGTCTGACTGTACATGGTCACAGAGTAACAGAGGGTGATTCCTTCATGATTCCTTAATGAACCCCTTTGCATTGCTGCCAAACAGATAGGCCTATATACGCTTTAATTGTGTGCCAACCTAAACAAGTCATCAAAACACTGCCCACCATAGAGTCCCGATGATGGCCATTTTCATGGGAATTGACAAAAGGAACACAGCCCCTCACTCTACATAGAAGTCATAGAAAACGAAAGGAAAAGGCATGGAAACAAGAGTATTAAATGCTCAGAATTGAGAAAACAAACAAACACAGAATTTCCCAGACAGATGATTAAACATGTTATAAAAGGCTTCCATATTAAAAAACAAAAACAAAAAAAAACCAGCATACATTTGCTGAATATCACCCCTTGTGACCTGTTGCAAGACTTTTACAATTGACCTCCCCAAATAGTCTTGTTTCAAACATCTCATTTCAAGCTCTAGATCTTTGATCCTTTGCCCCAAAGTCAGGCTACAGCAAATCTACGGTACATACGCCAATAAAAGCAATGCCATATTTGACAACCTTGTTGGGGCTTTTCTTTCTTAAAGGGACATGCGCATAGTTGAGGAACAGAGGAGACAAAAAAAGAAGAAGAAAAGACACTGCTAACACACCAGCAGTGTTGGAAAATGTTCTCAGACGGTGACTACACTGCTCCATTAAAATAATGCATGAAAATACTAATGATAATCCAAAGCTATTTTTTGAAATGCATTCATTTTCATCAAGATCAGGAATTCTCAGCCAAACTTTGTAAACTATAATCTCATGTTCTTTAGTGCATTTTTCCATACCTCTGAGTAATCCGCCTATTTCTAAAAAGCATGTGATGTAATCATCTTTTTTTTAACATCCAAAGTGATCCACTGTGCCCAACTTGGTGAAGCAGTGAATGTTTGCCAGACCAGTCGCATGCACACTATGGGAAATGTTGGGCACGACACATCTGAACTAACCGCTGTCCCTCTTGATGCTTCTTCTGCTGCTGGGCCCACAGTTCAGACAGTAAATATGCAGTTGGAAGGAGGCTGTAGACTCCCACGTGCGGCGAATGCACCACTACCTCAGTCAGGTTTCATTATAGCACAGAGGCGGTGTGTTGTCTTCCCCCTTTTCTTAGCAAAAGTCCATATTTGCTTTTTGCAACCACTCACTATAGCCTTTGACCTCCTCTACTGTAAACATAATTATCCTGTCAATGAGTATTAATATGAGCTGTTTTTGTTCTGATTAACAACTGCAAGATTCCCCCCCCACCCCCCCCCCACCCCCCCATACATGATACAATGTACTGCGCACAATAGTTTATACGCCCATTCTGGAAGCATAATGTTACTGAGAACATGCAAGTTGTTGAGTATACAGCAGAGAAAAAGCTAAGTCTTTGTCTTCTTTGTCATTCTTCTTGCTCTTGCCTGGACGGGGGATGTTCAAGCACGAGACTCCTTCTTTGAGTGGGGCTTGTTTCCCAGCACAGCGTCCATCTCTGTGACTGTTTGTGGGGTCATTTGGGATAAAACCTGCAAAGGAGGAAAAGGGGAATGTGATCCTGGTTCTGAACCCCATACAGTAACTACAGTAAACTACAGTGGAATGTTTAAAGTAATGTTTCGCCGGTTGAATTCAGAAAATGAATGCGCATATAAAGTAGTAGTGGGCAAAGTACGGCCAATGGACTCCATATATATATATATATACAGGAAGTCCTCGAGTTACGCACTCGACCTACGATGTTTCGACTTTACGACGCCCGTGCCTCATCCGCCATTTTGTCCCAGCACCATAGTGTTTCTGCTTAGCGAGTGCATAGTCCTTGTCTGTGTTTGTGCGGCGGGAGTATCTTTGCCCTTTTCGCCCTCCTTTTTTCACACTCTCAGCAGTAATGGTACAGCATCTTATTTTTTAATTTTAATTTCTTTATACGAAGTGTTAACCTTTCCTGCTACGGTCACCTGACCGTGGTCGGGGTTAACTCCTTTCTCTCGTTGCACAGCTGAGCTGGGTGGCGGCAACAATAAAGCACCGATTTGCTGCTTTATGGCCTAATTAGCTCCTCTGCACATACGTCAACGCGTCCTCCGCTAATCGCTACTCTTCCCCAGTCGCCGTCACTACACTTGCTACTGTATATGAGGGGCCGTTAGGGACATTACTCAGGATTAGCTCTCACACTTACTATTCAACTGCTTTCACACACACACAAACTACTGAAAGGCTCTCATAAGGACTACTAAAACACTCTCATACACACGAGTCTTGCTCTCATTACCACTACTCAAATGCTCTCATTGAATACTCAAATGCTCTCAATTACACAACTCAAATGCTCTCATTTACACTACTCAAATGTTCTCATTGACACTACCCAAATGCTCTCATTTACACTAGTCAAATGTTCTCATTTACAGTACTCAAATGCTCTCATTGACACTAGTCAAATGTTCTCATTTACACTCCTCAAATGCACGCATTGACACTAGTGAAATGCTCTCATTTAACTACTCAAATGCTCTCATTTACACTAGTCAAATGCTGTAATTTACACTACTCAAATGCACTCATACGCACGCGTCTTGGTCTCATAAACACTCAATCACATTCTCGCACACATCACTGGCATTCACGAGTTGATGTCAATCATGCTCACACATGAATAGTGTAAATCTTTTATTCGTTTACCTATCTATCTATCTATCTATCTATCTATCTATCTATCTATCTATCTATCTATCTATCTATCTATCTATCTATCTATCTATCTATCTATCTTAAAATAAATCTCCCACAAGTATGTATGCGAGGATTTGAGATGGAAATGTGAAAGGATTTGAGTATATTTTATGAATGGATTTGAGGATGGTATGTGAATAGATCTGACATGTTCTTGTGAGTGTGTTTGAAGTGTTATGTGTGCAAACATTTGAGGCTTGTATGTGAGCGTGTATTTATATGAGTTGAAAAGTAATTGGTTTCAAAATAAAATATAGCATTGACCAACAGCAATAAAGTACAAAAGTAAGCCTAACTTAAGCAGTAGCATTACATAGCATTATACATACATATATATTGTTAATGTATATATGGCGTATACTTTTTGATTATTGTGTTACAATAACGCTTTTCCTCATTGATTTAAAATGATTGCTTTTAATGTGTAAGTGCTGTAGGATATGACGTAATGATCGGTCAATCAGAAGTCGTGTCTTGTATGACGTAGGGCTAGGCTGGCTCGTCTATCCAGAGCGAGACGCCATTATTCGGACGCGGATGCTGCCGAATAAATGTGCCTTTCGGGCTAAAGCGCAGTGGACGTGTGTTTACTCATGGACTCAAGACAGAGTTTCAACACCGCTGCGTTACAATCTGAAACGTATACGGTTCGTTGCAGGCAGGATGGCCGGATAGTCGCGTTTAAGCTCCCCTGCGCTGGTGTACCTAATGAGGTGTCCAAAGGGAATAAAGGAATTTAATTGTCGTAGTGAAACTCAGAATCAGAATCAGAATCAGAATCATCTTTATTTGCCAAGTATGTCCAAAACACACAAGGAATTTGTCTCCGGTAGTTGGAGCCGCTCTAGTACAACAAACAGTCAATTTACAGAACACTTTGGGGACATAAAGACTTTGACAAAAAACAATTGTGCAAAAAGATGCAGAGTCCTCTAGCACTTAGAGCAGTTCGAACGACTAATATTGCAATAGTCCGGTGCAATGACCATTGTGCAAAGGGCGCTGAGACTTCAAGGAGTGTATGTGGTTTAAAGTGACAAGTAGTGCGATCATCTGGGACAATGTCGGTTGTGCAAATGTTAAAGATACTCCTCAATCAGTGTGCAAATGGAGCAGATGCTACTCTGGCATGAGTGGCCAGTATATGCAAATAGTGCAGCATGGCAAGACAACGACAGTGAGTGCACGAGTAATAAATAATTGGCCCCACAGAAATGTGACAACGAACTCAAGTCAAAAAATTGTGTCATAGACACAATTTGTGTCACTCGTGTCATAGATATGCACTCCAGACTACACACAGTCACAGTCAAATATTTCATGACTTTTTTAAATAGGGGTACCTCTCAATAAATTAGAATATAGTTGAATTTTTGAATTTATTTTTATTCAGTACTCATAGAGTGATTAAACGCTGAAGTACTTTTCAGAGGGCAAATTCCAACCTAATTTCTACATTAATAATCACTCTTGAATTAATTCACTATTTCGTTTGACGTATTTTAGTTTCTCAATATGGGGAATTTTTTTATATGATATGTGCTGCAATCATCAAAATAATACATATTTGAAATATGAAATACTTCACTCTGAGTGTGTGCAATGTGCAGTTCATCTTTATAATTTCACTTTTTGAATTGAACTACCTAATAAAAGATTTACACTATTCACATGTGAGCATGATTGACATGAAGTTGTGAATGCCAGTGATGTGTGCGAGAATGTGATTGACATGCTCGCATGAATGCATTTGAGTTGTGTTGATGAGAGCAAGACGTGTGTGTATGAGAGCATTTGAGTAGTGTAAATGAGAGCATTTGACTAGTGTAAATGAGAGCATTTGAGTAGTGTTAATGAGAGCAAGACTCATAGGAATGAGAGTGTTTGAGTAGTCCTTATGAGAGCCTTTCAGCAGTTTGTGTGTATGTGAAAGCATTTGAATAGTAAGTGTGAGAGCTCATCCTGAATAATGTCCCTAACGGCCACACACACACACACACACACACACACACACACACACACACACACACACACACACACACACACACACACACACACACACACACACACACACACACACACACACACACACACACACACACACACACACACACACACACTGGCACGGTGGGTGACTGGTTAGTACATCTGTTAGTACGTTCTGGGGACCGGGGTTCAATTCCCGGCCCCGTCTGTGTGGACTTTGCATGTTCTCCCCGTGCCTGGGTGGGTTTTCTCTGGGCACTCCGGTTTCCTCCCACATCCCAAAAACATGCGTGGTCGGTTGATTGAAGACTCAAAATTGCTGGTCGGTGTGAATGTGAATGCGACTGATTGTTTGTTTGTATGTGCCCTGCGATTGGCTGGCAACAAGTTGTACCTCGCCTCCTGCCTGATTATATATATATATATATATATATATATATATATATATATAACACAGTGGTTGTTTACTGTAACTAACTATGAGTCAGCATGTAAATGAAGATGATGGATGGAGAGGTTAAGAAATGATCCATCTTTACCCGCAGTGCGCCCAGGTTCTCCAGCAGCTGGTCTGTGTTTGAAACACCCAGAAGCACCGAGCTGACGCCTTCACTGCGAAGACACCATGCTGGGTGGGGGAAAAAAACAGTAGGAAAGTTATTTTATTATTATAGAGAATCACATGGGAAGCATGCTTATAATGTTTAATGACCAAATTGTCTTAAAAAGGATCAGCAGGAACCTTTGCTTTGTGTTGTGAGCCAACATTTTTGGTGCAATCCAGATTTAGATACGCTGCCTTTAGAGGGCATCAAAGAACACTACAACATTACTAGCTCAGGCCCGGTACACACATAAAGAGAATCAGTTTTTTATTTTTTTATTTTTTTTTGGTCCCGATTTTTCCCAAGCAGGCCGAACACCAGAAAATCGTATGTCTTATAAGACTATCCTATAAGATTGTCCTTAGGTCTGAGGTGTGTTAAGTGTGGGGAGCAAACTCCACTCAGGAGGCTGTGAGGCTGACTTGCTAACCATTAGGCCACAATGCTGCAGAAAGGCTAATTTAATTTTGTCTTTTTAAACTCTCCATAACAACAGATTAAAGAGTAATGCAAAAACAAAAAAAACATCTCTGCAGTGTTATTTGGGCGGTACCGATGGCCAACTGTGCGGCGGTGCATCCCAGCCTGTCTGCCAGTAGGTGGAGCTCCTTGATTTTAGCTAGCTGCCTGCGCCCCTCCTCACTGTTCACTCGCTCCCTCAGCCACTGGTAGCCCTTGAGCCGCAGCCAAATGGAGAAAAAGAAAAAAAACGTGAGGTAAAGTTCTTCTTTACTGATTTCTCATGAAAAAAATGCCCCACTGATTGGGTGAGGAATCCCATCGGAAGGCCATTTAAATCAAACGGACCTTCATTGCTGCTCTGGAGCACTCTGGTACTCCATCGCTGTACTTCCCAGTGATTAATCCACACGCCAGTGGTGACCAGGTCATGGCTCCAACACCTGAAAGAGACAAATGAAGTTTGTCTTTGCCTATTCAGCACATGAGCGGAGAAGATCAAGTGGAATATAAATGTTGGATGAATTGGTACCGATCTTGTGGTAGAGCTCAGGCAGCTGCACCTCGACTTTATCCCTCTGAAAATAGTGATACTCTGCCTGCTCGCACACAGGTGGTATCAAGTTGAACTGGCGGGCCACCGAGTAGGCTTCCTAATGCAGGAAAGACGGTTACCCATCAGCATTGGTGAACTGACAACAGGACAATGGGAAGCAATGATTGACAGTCACCATGATTTCCATGGCGCTCCAGCGTGAGGTGCCCCAGTACATGGCCATACCCTGGTTGATGACAAACGTCATGGCCCGCACAATCTCTACAGAGAGCAGTTTAAATATCATATTGAAAACCTGCTTCCACTTTAATACCACACTTGATCTTAAGCATGTTCAAACTCACCTTCCATTGGACTGTTGACATCATTTCTGTTGGCAAAAACAATGTCCACATAATCGAGCTGGAGTCTTGATAAGGATCCTCTTAAACCTGTCATTGTTAAAGAGACCATAAGAAACACAACTATACCACGTGATACAATATATTTTAACATGATACAATGTGATGAAACAAAATTCTAGGATGCGCTATTTGTAATAGTACAATACAAAACGGTACCAAAAATAAAATACCATATGAAATGATATAATACCATACAATGCATTACGATATAATGTGTTACGATACAACAGATAATGATACATGACAAAATCATACAATATATGCCAAACCACTATAATATGATCATACGACATGGTATTTTTTTTTTACTGAATTATAACCTAATGGATACTGTCACAAAGGCATACATTTGAAAAAAAAAATTTTTTTTTATTATTGCAGTTTGGTGGTGGTATAGAACTACCTCATATCATAAATACATATTTTGACCCTCTAATGTCTCTAATTATCCACCCATCCATTTTCTATATGACTAGTCCTCATTAGGATTGCAGGTGAGCTGGAGCCACAGCTGACTTGAGACGAGAGGCGGGGTGCATCCTGGACTGGTCACCAGCCAATCACAGGGCACATTTAGACAAACAAGCATCTACACTCACACACATTAAAAACCTACGTATGGACAATTTATAGTCTTCGATGAGCGTAACGTATGTTTTTGGAATATGGGAGGAAGCAAGAGTACCATAGAGAGAACCCACACAAGTACAGGGAGAACATGTAAACTCCACATGCAAATCTAGAACCTTAAGAAGTGTGAGGCAGAACTGAATATGTCAATTGTTAGAAAACAATACCATACAACATACATTTCTAATAAATAAAAAAATAGGGTAACCAAAAATGCAGCTCTCAATATGATGCAGCCACTGCAAACTACAACCGCAAAATTAAACATTTGAATTATTGAATACCTCTCTATTGCTGAACATTATTATCTTCTTAGCATATTCTGCTTTGGTTCAGTTGTTTGGAGATGGTAGTATTGTTATACATCTCGGAAGGACACGAGTGTCTTACAGCAATTTGCGTGGCAGTTGCCAAGTTATTTCAAAAAACAAATGACAAATGTCAGCCTCATGATGATGCTTGAGGAAAAGTCCTATTTGACATTTGAATTCAGTCATACAACTCGTGCAAGAAACATGTAAAAACTAACTTCTGAGCAAGAGATCATTTTTAACAGTGCCATGCTGCTGGGTCAGAAACAAATCTGTTTTTATAAGGGATATGTTGATTTAAACCCTGTCTGTTATGCATTCTTGTCAAATGTCATGGTTCATCCTGCGTTCCAGTCTCGTGTGTGTCATCATTTTTGTCCACATTTTAGTGACAGGCCTGAAGCTGACTAAAAGCCCAAGTATGAGCGCTGTCCCAGCATGCCATGCAAACGTTAAAAGCTGCACAAATTTGACCTGTTACGTAACGACGTCAAACCAAAAGGCTCATGACAATGACGCCTATTTAAATCCTTATTTAATTGGACAGCCCAAGGCCATGCTGTGCAGTATGCGCTAAACAAACAAAAGTAGTCTTCTTTTGGATTATGCAGTGCGGGAAGAGCTGATTAACCGCCTGGAAAAACAATGATCACGAGGTGGATTTTCCATGGAGCTTCGCCATGTTCTTTTGTCCCCTCAGCTGACCCTGAGTCACTAATTCACACCAGATAGTGTCATTTGAAAAGCAATGAGATGATGCTTTACCTTCAATGATGTGCTTTCTGGAGAGCCCTCTCTCTGTCTCTGCTCTGTGAAGTGACAAAAGTATAGCGGTGCAACTATTAATCGACAACTAACCGATTATCAAAGTAATAACATTTTTGACAATCGTGTATTTGTTTGGAGACGTTGTTTAACTTAAAATTGTCCAAATCCTGCATATTCCAGCCTATCAACAGTAAATATTAATAATAACATTTATTATAATAGTATAGCAGACTGATTACCGTTGTGTTTCATTAAAAAAATACATTTACCAACATCATCTATTATTTCGGAAAACAATTGTCAACATTTTTGCTTATTTTCTGACATGTTATGGACCAAACCAGTAACTGAATCATAAGCATTTTATGTTTGTGCATTTTGTACTGTCAATTAGAAATAATGCCCTGTTTTTGAATAAAGGGATGGAAATAAAAAATCCGATTCCTTGATTATTTGAAAAGATTAAGCAATTATTAAAATAATTGTTAGTTGCAGCCCTACAAAAGTACACTTTGATTATCTAATATTGAGCACAGCTCGTAAGCAAACAACATTGTGGTTTGAATAATAGTAATAATGTACTGGAAAAAATAGCACTTAAATACTTACTGGCCTCCCCAGTAGATCTTAGTTGTGATGACAATACTAGAGCGTCTAAAAGAATATAAGGATAAATATTTACAACAGTTACGATCATGAATGGATTCACACTGACACAAACAAATGAAATACATTCTTTTTGTTATTGGGGTTGTTTCCCTCTCATGTAGCTAAGTAAGTTCATCAAGACCTTTGAAATGTTGTGATCCCCACAAAATGGAACCATCCAAATATGAATTTGAAGCAACAAAAGTATTAAAGGGACACATATGTAAAAATGACTCTTTAAGCGATGGTATACAAATTTGGCCTCCAGTGTGCCTGCCCATCAAGAGGGAAATCAAACACAATTTTTTTGAAGGATGATTTCCCTGTCTCCATGAGTTAAAACGCTATTGTTGTCTGTATGGGTGGTTCCTGTTATGCATACACTAGCTGGTGAGATGAGAAGAGGTAGCCAGTAAAGCCTTTCTTGTCACATAAACAACAAATTGTGGAAACAATGCAGAATATGCCTCCTATACACAGTGGTACCTTGACTTACGAGTGACCTGTTTTACAAGTTTTTGGAGATACCTTGACTGATGTTTTTCTTTTTTTTCTTTTCTTTAATTTAATTTAATGTTATTTTTTGCTTTGACTTTCAAGTAAAAATTTGAGATTCGAGTAACATGATGGCTTGTGTTTGGCAGATAGTGAACAATTCTTTCACTCTTTATTGTCACTCCCAGTAGACGTTTACTGTCAAACTAAGCATAAAAGAAACATCCTTTAGAAGTCTGCTGGCCTAATGCTAACACAAAATTGTTGCCGTGTTAAGACCCTTAAAGCAACAGATATTGGAACACAAACAGTGCAGGAACATGTAGACAGACAATATAACAATACTCACAGGCATATATTATTTAACCTTTGCAGAGAAATTACTAATATTACTGCAGCTTACTGAGTCGGTTCTGAAACTCTTCTTTGTTTGTGTCTATATGTCTGTATTGTACTGCCCCTGGTGGTGCACACACCAGAAGGAGCACAATGTGAGGCTGGCACAGATTAACGGCATTTCCATTCATGGGGAATGGTGATTTAAGCATGGACATGGAACAAATTAAACTCATAAGTCAAGGCACCATTGTAATGCATTTTTCTGTAGCATTGCACAGTAACATGAAGAATATTTCCTCTGCAGGAGTGTGATAAATAAGTAGTAGTAAGTAATAAATAACCTCCATGCTTTCTTCTTGATTATGTTCCCCAGTGTGATCTCTGCTCTGTGGAGAAAAACATTAAGGCTATTTTAATTTCATAATATTAAATAATACCGAAAAGCATGTTATATAAAATGATACATGACTCAAAGGAAGATGATTGTTTTATTTTCTAGATAAAGGAAGGTGACTATATATACACAAACACACACACATACATCAAACGCACACACACACATATATATATATATATATATATATATATATATATATATATATATATATATATATATACACAGAGACTAGGTCATATATGAGGTCTGACCTTCCAGAAGCATAAACCTCTGCGGTGTCAAATAGGTTGACCCCGTTCTCATACGCTAAGGTCATCAGGTTCTCTGCCATCTGAGGGAAGAAAAGAAAGGCTAAGACTGAGAAACAGGTTGATGTGTAGCAATCACACCACATGTGACCAAATGACAAAGAATACAGAGGCTGCGGCTATTGATTTAGTAATAACTACGGCCCAAAAATAAAAGGACGCCTGTAAGGTCTCACCTCGTCAGATATTTGTGATCCAAACGTCACCCATGTGCCTGATTGGAGAGTCATGGATGTGTGTTACGTTTGAGGCCATGAGAGGAAGATGAGATTATTTCTCATGTTTGGGAACTCACCTAAGCCAAGGCAAGACACACGGAGGCCGGACTTGCCCAGGTTCCTATGAGGAGACAGAAAAAACACAAGATCTGAAATGAAAGCGGGCTCAACTTTATGCTGCCTCTCAATTCCAGTTCTTGTACAAATTACTTTAGGGACATATATTGATTTGTTGATCAATAGTAATACAATAAATGATCACGAGAAGAAGAAAAAAAACTAGCCACCTTACTATAGCCACCTTTATTTTGATATCTGATTGCACTTCCTGGTCACTATTTACTCCCAGTGAAAGGCTTGAAAGTGATTGAGGAAATGTAGTTTTCATTTCAGTTTTTCATATCATTTTCTACGTGCGTTAATATGGTTTAGAGAATACTGACAACATATTGACCACTTAATATAAAAGACCTCCAATTCAAGAGCCAAATGAAAATTCATGATTCCAGATTTTTTAACATTCTTTTGATTGTGGATGTTGTTTGCGTGGTGTAGAATCAGCTGACTGTGATATTTTGTTATTTATTTAGCTACATGAGAGGGCTCAACACAATTTGACAATGATACAATGTTACAATAAGGGAATTTACACAAAAGTGATAGAGTACCATAATATAGATCACAGGTGTCATACTGAAGGCCCAGGAGCCAGATCTGGTTGGCCACATCACATTATGTGGCATACTTAAACAAATAAAGTGTGCCTCCTTCATGTTTAAATGGGTTCGTTCTTTTCATTTTGACAAAAAAAACAAAACTTTTTTTACATTTACAAATACTACATTTTTTTTCACCAAATCCTCTTAACATAAATTAAAAGTTGTATACTTAAATAGTTGCATGCCACAATTTCACATTACTTCGGATTTCTTCTTCAATTTGTGGTTAACAATATACAGAAAATACCACATCTCAGGCAACAGTGTATATTATACACACAGCGGCATGGTGAAAGACTGGTTAGAGCGTCAGCCTCATAGTTCTGAGGACCCGGGTTCAATCCCCGGCCCCACCTGTGTGGAGTTTGCATGTTCTCCCTGTGCCTGCGTGGGTTTTCTCCGGGCACTCCGATTTCCTCCCACATTCCAAAAACATGCATTAATTGGAGACTCTAAATTGCCCATAGGTGTGACTGTGAGTGCGAATGGTTGTTTGTTTGTTATGTGCATTGCGATTGGCTGGCAACCAGTTCAGGGTGTACCCCCTGAACTGGTTGCCAGCTGCCCGATGACAGCTGGGATAGGCTCCAGCACGCCTGCGACCCTAGTGAGGAGAAGCGGCTCAGAAAATTGATGGATGGATGGCTATATATGTATAACCGACTTTGGCATTCGTCAAAAGAGGGAAGGACTTGCTTCTGGCTCGGGTGAGTGGCAAAGGAGACCGGAACAAACCACCCATAGGAGCTTTACAAATCTACAATGTCTTTTACACAAGATGTCTTCAAGAGCTACCAAAGATGACCACAACTACTGCTATGAATGATACAATATGACACGATATGATACAACATAAAATGACAATACAATTACAAATTATACAAAAAAACAATACAAATTGTAATTTACAAAGGGATACGATACGAATAAAACAATACAATGCTTCTATGAATTTAATAAAAATTATTGAATTAAAAATGAATGACATTATAGGGTACATGCGAATGGTTGCTCCCATTGTGCTGTTCGGTGCCAATGCGCCTGTGGTTAAAATGTGTTTAATTGTTGTGAGAACAATTGACCTTCTGCCGTTCATATGTTAACAGCTCACAGTAGTGGTCCGCTACAGAGAAATAGCTGCGGGGAAGTGGGCTCAGATGGGACCCGAGCCAAAAGCCCAGAGCCTTGGGTCTGACCACTTAAATGGCCCAAAATGTGCCAGCAGGAGCTGAGGAGAGCTTTATTACCCAACATGCCACATTTGATTACCCAGACGGCTGGGTTTTGAAGGGCGAAAAAGAGCTGCATTTGTGACCACGGAAGCATGTACAGATAAATTGACTTGATGCTGGCTCTCCTCATGCATGTGTGCTGTCCCCAATCCTAATTAGATGCAAGTAATAGGGTGGGAGAGGAACATCAGAACTGCAGTGCTACTACAGTAGCTGCTTGCTGTCTTTTCATCACCAGTGCCTCCCCACCATTTACACTGCCTGTCTGCCTGCCTGTGTCCGCCACAAATAACCAAATGCAGGAAGACAGTCTGTCAGAGCATTTAGACTCAGCCCAGCGAGCCCTGCTTTTATTTTCTCTGCTCTATTTTTAATGCCTTGATCTATTTTTAGATTTCTGTACATGTAAGCGTTTGTGTCCCACTGTGTGGGTGTGGGTGTGTGCGTGCATACACGCGTTGGTGTGTATGTGGAGTGTGGGTGTGAAATGCTCATTGTTTAGACTCTGTCAAAATAGCACACTCCAGCAGGGTCAGGATTGCTTAGCTGCAGGGAGGAGGATGCAAGGAAAGGCAAGTGGGCTCAGATAAAGCCGATTCCTGGGATGCAAGGCCAGCTCTTCGTCATGGCTTCCCACCAATGACAGCATGACTCCTCTGAGACCAGCAACACACTGACTTTGAACACTGGCAATACCTTATATGAGGCACAAGGGACTTCTTCTAAAGCCTTTTTCTGATCACACGTCTAAATTGTTTTCATTTGCTTTGTCCTTTGACTGTGACGGATAGATAGATAGACAGATAGATAGATAGATAGATAGATAGATAGATAGATAGATAGATAGATAGATAGATAGATAGATAGATAGATAGATAGATAGATAGATAGATAGTTTTATCTTTATGCTCAGAAAGTTGGCATTTTTTATTAAACCAACCCATGTTATACTGTTGTTTACTAAAAAAAAGGGAAAAAGCAAGAAACAAACTGGTCAAAGAAGTCTACACTTTCTTTGGTAAGTACGGTGTTAATGTTATCACAGAACAATATTCTGTGGGTCTTGACAGATCAAACAAAGTGCTCTAAAACGGCTGGCGATATGAGGAACCCTGCTTTGCAAACAGCATGCAGTTGAGTTGAGAGGTGGATTAAGTCAGGTGGTACCAAATGCCCTGGAGGTGGGGCTCGAAGGCGAGCGCCTGGTGGCCGGGACTGCACCCATGGGGCCTGGCCGGGTAACGTGGGTCCCCCTTTCCATGGGCTCACCACCTGTGGGAGGGGCCATAGGGGTCGGGTGCAGTGTGAGCTGGGCGCTGGCCGAAGGCGGGGACCTTGGCGATCCGATCCCCGGCTAAATAAGCTGGCTCGAGGGACGTGGAACGTCACCTCTCTGGCAGAGAAGGAGCCTGAGTTGGTGTGTGAGGTTGAGAAGTTCTGACGAGATCGCCTCCACATACGGCTTGGGCTCTGGTACCAGTCCTCTTGAGAGGGGTTGGACTCTCTTCCACTCTGGAGTTGCCCACGGTGAGAGACACCGTGCAGTTGTGAGTATACTTATTGCTCCCTGGCTCGGCGCCTGAACGTTGGGGTTCATTTCAGTGGACGAGAGGGTAGCCTCCCTCCGCCTTCAGGTGGGGGGACGGATCCTGACTGTTGTTTGTGCCTATGCACCAAACAGCAGTTCAGCATACCCACACTTTTTGGTGTCTTTGGAGGGGGTGCTGGAGAGCGCTCCCGCTGGGTATTCCATCGTTCTGCTGGGTGACTTCAATGCTCACGTGGGCAATGACAGTGAGACCTGAAAGGGCGTGATTGGGAAGAACGCCCCACCCGATCAGAACCCGAGTGGTGTTTTGTTATAGAACTTCTGTGCTCACCATGGATTGTCCATAACGAACACCATGTGCACTTGGCACCAGGACACCCTAGGTCGCAGTTGGATGATCGACTTTGTGGTCGTGTCATCGGACTTGCGCCATGTCTTGGACACTCGGTTGAAGAGAGGGGCGGAGCTGTCAACTGATAACCACCTGGTGGTTATCAGTTGTTTTGTCTTCCCTCTGTTTCACACACACCTGCTCCTGTGAGCATCTTCAGCACCTGTGCCTCGTTCACCCTAATTACCACTTGCATTTAACCTCGTGTCTCATTCTTTCTCGTCGCCAGTTCGTTGTACCTTGTCGTCGCATTCCAGCATTCCTTGTTTCCACGTCAAAGACTCACAGTAAGAATAGACCCTGTTCCGATTATCGACCTCGCCTTTTTGCCTCATGTTTTTGGATACTGTGTCCTTTTTTGGATTGCCTGCCTGTGTATCGACCTCTGCCTTTATATTAAACCTCTCTTTTTTTAAACTGTCCCTTTGTTTTGGAGTCGTGCATTTTTGGGTCCTATCCTCTGTTCCGTTCATGACAGGTAGTGAGTAGGATCCGATGGTGGGGGAAGATTCCGGTCCGACCTGGCATGCCCAAACGTATTGTGAGGGTCTATTGGGAACGCCTGGCAGAATCCCCTGTCAGAAGGAGTTTCAACTCCCACCTCCGCCAAAACTTCACCCACGTCTCGGGGTAAGCGGGGCACATTGACTCCGAGTGGACCATGTTCCGCGCCTCTATTGCTGAGGCGGACGACCGGAGCTGGGGCCGTAAGGTAGTCCGTGTCTGTCGTGGCGGCAATCCCTGAACCCGTTGGTGGACACCAATGGTAAGGGATGCCATCAAGCTAAAGAACGAGACCTATTGGGCCTTTTTGGTCTGTGGGACTCCTGAGGCAGCTGATGGGTACCAGCTGGCGAAGCGGAATGCAGCTTTGGTGGTCGCTGAAGCAAAAAATCGGATATGGGAGGAGTTCGGTGAGGCCATAGAGAACGACTGCAAGAACGGCTGCGAGAAAATTCTGTTCCACCATCCGGCGTCTCAGGAGGGGGAAGCAGTGCGCCATCAACACTGTGTATAGTGAGGATAGGGCACTGCTGACCTCGACTCGGAACGATGTGAGTTGGTGGGGAGAATACTTCGAAGACCTCCTCAATTCTACCGACACGCCTTCCCATGAGAAAGCAGAGTCTGGGGTCTCTGAGGCGGGCTTTCTTATCTCTGGGGCTGAGGTCATCGAGGTGGTTAAAAAGCTCCTTGGTGGCAAGGCCCCGGAAGTGAATGAGTTTTGCCTGGAGATCCTAAAGGCTTTGGATGTTGTGGGGCTGCACGCCCCTGCAACCTCGCGTTGGCATCGGGGACAGTGCCTCTGGATTGGCAGACTGGGGCGGTGGTCCCCCTTTTTAAAAAGGGGGATCGGAGGGTGTGTTCCAACTACAGGGGGATCACACTCCTCAGCCTCCCTGGTAAGGTCTTTTCAGGGGTGCTGGAGGGAGGGTCCGTCAGGAAGTCGAATCTCAGATTCAGGAGGATCAGTGTGGTTTTCGTCCTGGCCGTGGAACAGTGGACGAGCTCTACACCCTCGGTAGGGTCCTCGAGGGTGCATGGGAGTTCGTCCAACCAGTGTACATGTGTTTTGTGGACTTGGAGAAGGCATTCTACCGTGTCCCTCGGGGAGTCCTGTGGGAGGTGCTTCGGGAGTATGGGGTACCGAAACCCCTGATACGGGCTGTTCGGTCCCCGTGTGACCAGTGTCAGAGTTTGGTCCGCATTGCTGGCAGTAAGTTGGACTCATTTCGGGTGAGGGTGGGACTCCGCCAAGGCTTCCCTTTGTCACCGATTCTGTTCATAACTTTTATGGACAGAATTTCTAGGCTCAGCCAAGGCATAGAGGGCGTCTGGTTTGGTGGTCTCAGTATTGCATCTCTGCTTATTGTACAACCCCAATTCCAATGAAGTTGGGACGTTGTGTTAAACATAAATAAAAACAGAATACAATGATTTGCAAATCATGTTCAACCTATATTTAATTGAATACACTACAAAGACAATATATTTAATGTTCAAACTATTTTTAGGAAATAATCGTTAACTTAGAATTTTATGGCTGCAACACGTTCCAAAAAAGCTGGGACAGGTGGAAAAAAAGACTGAGAAAGTTGAGGAAGGCTGATCAAACACCTGTTTGGAACATCCCACAGGTGAACAGGCTAATTGGGAACAGCTGGGTGCCATGATTGGGTATAAAAGGAGCTTCCCTGAATTGATCAGTCATTCACAAGCAGAGATGGGGCAAAGGTCACTTCTTTGTGAACAAGCGTGTGAGATATAGTCGAACAGTTTAAGGACAATGTTCCTCAATTTACTATTGCAAGGAATTTAGGGATTTCATCATCTACGGTCCATAATATCATCAAAAGGTTCAGAGAATCTGGAGAAATCACTGCATGTAAGCGGCAAGGCCGAAAACCAACATTGAATGCCCGTGACCTTCGATCCCTCAGGCGGCACTGCATCAAAAACCGACATCAATGTGTCAAGGATATCACCACATGGGCTCAGGAACACTTCAGAAAACCAATGTCAGTAAATACAATTCAGCGTTACATCTGTAAGTGCAACTTGAAACTCCGGGCCAAAGAGGAAAAGAACCATCCGGACTGTTATGGACGCAAAGTTCAAAAGCCAGCATCTGTGATGGTATGGGCCTGTGTTAGTGCCAATGGCATGGGTAACTTACAAATCTGTGAAGGCACCATTAATGCTGAAAGGTACATATAGGGTTTGGCGAAACATACGCTGCCATCCAAGCAGTGTCTTTTTCATGGACGCTCCTGCTTATTTCAGCAAGATAATGCCAAACCACATTCTGCACCTATTACAACAACCATAACACACACCCATGATATGGAAAGACTACATCTCTCGGCTTGCCTGGGAACGCCTCGGGATCCCCTAGAAGAGCTGGATGAAGTGGCTGGGGAGAGGGAAGTCTGGGCTTCCCTGCTAAAGCTACTGCCACCGCTACCTGACCTCGGATAAGCAGACAAAAATAGATGGTACCAAATGTACGGCACCACGCTGGTGTACGTATTAAACTGTACTACTATGTGTAGCGGGGCTATGGTTAAGGTAAACAGTCACTTAGTGGTACCAACTGTTCTTCTATTCAGGGAGAGGCATTTATTTGTGGATGAAAGACTCTTGTAATTGGGGCTTGGTGTCTATTAGTCAACGGCACTAATTGAGCATTTGGGAGAGATATTAATATTCATACATGAAACAGGTTTCAGACACTCAACATCCTGTCATTAAATGCATGTGCCACAATAAACAGTATTTATGTACAGTAAAAACAATAAATAAATAAAAAACTCACTGGAGTATGTCACTGTTTCTCTTACATCTGCACCCTCCCGCACTGAGCCGAACTCCACAGCCCTCTGCAGTGCTGCAGTCTGCTTATTTACTATCAGTAAGTGCGGAGGGACACATGCTCACTCTCGGCTTTCACTGACAACTTGCCCCTCAATTTCCTCTGAGCGTGCACTTACGTACACAAACGCGCACACACACACATACACACACACACACACACCGAAATGAACGTCCCCAGACATCCCATTTCATGTGAAGGGGCCTCTTATGCAAAAACACATCCATAATGTGCTGCGCAAGCACGAGGGCGGCCGCTCGACGCGTCGACGGGCCCGTTCACGCATGATGGCGAGGAAGCTGGAACACAGGCACACATCTGCAAATGGCTCTGCATGGATGCACTCATAAGCAGTGCGCACAGATGCTGCTCTGGCCTTCGTAAGAAGCGCCGCATGGTTTCTTCTGTATTATTATTTCTGTCTCGCAATAAATCACAAAGCTCGGACAAGGTGATTGGACGGGACTCGGTTGTTGTGATACATTATTAATGGTGCAGGGCAGGGAGGCACACAGGTGCTCTGTCATGGTGTAGTCACCATTTTAACCTGTGCTGACACCTCCAGTTAGCTTGCACCCGTGGCGGCAGCAAGACAATACATGCAGATGGTCGTGAGCACATGATGGATATTTTGCTCACTGCAGTTGTCTTTAGAAGGCCCACTCATGCTGAGCAGGCTCTTCTCCACAGGGAAGCACACCTTAGATATTAACGTCAACGTGTGAGTGTGTGTGCACGCTTATTCTTGGATGTGCGTTTTTCCCTAAGCAAATTGGAAGCAAGATGGTGCACTGTCCGCGCGTTTTTAATGATGCCCTGTGGGTTCTGGGCTTTCAAAGGAATCTACAGGAGGTCTTGTAAAGTCTGGACACAAACTGTAGGCATAAATCCATACTTCTTAAGAAATAACATTTTGAAGACCAGTTCATTCAATGCGAACAAAAAACATCTTCAATATGATTTCCAATATTTTGCGTGATTCATGTGAACTCGATTCAAGAACTCCACATCGTGTCCAGATTTTAGGGACGCCCTGTACTTATGAGTACGGCACTGGCCACCTGGGGGCAATTTAATACAGACCTACGACTATAAATGGAGACGCTAAAAACTCCTAAGTAAGCTGCAATTATATTAGTCGATCTTTGCAGAGAAAGAAGATATGCGAGTGAATATTTTGCTATTATCTGTCTACATGTGTTGCACCACAGTTTGTGTTCAAATATCCATTGCTTAAACGGTTCCTTCTCTGGCATTTTGGATTGCTTGTTAGCATTAAGCTAAATGGAAAAAGCTACGCAACTTGTAATTCTTGTTGTTTTATGTGTACTTTGACAGTAAATTTAAACTGGGAGTGGTAAGAAATAATTTGAAGCTTCTTTTTGAAGAATTAACCACTATCTGGCAAATAGCTACTCTTTTTGAAGTGAGTTGAGCTGAATACACTGCCAGCATACAGTGCTTGTATCTCTACCTTCTCAAAGCAAAGAAATCGTCAAAATGACAGCTCATATCTCAGTTCTATATCTGTATGTCAATGCACCACTATAGTCATACAGCGGCTGAAATAAGTATTTAATACGTCACCATTTTGCTCACTAAATATATTTTCAAAGGTGCTATTGACATGAAAATTTCAACATATGTTGGGAACAATCCAAGCAATCCATACATACAAAGAAAGTAGAACAAATAAGATCAGAAATTAACTTATGTGTAATAATGTGAAATGACACAGGAAAAAAATATTAAACTGGTATTTATTTAATACTTTGTACAAAAGCCTTTGTTTGCAGTGATAGGTTCAAGACGCCCCCTGTATGGAGAAACGAGTCTCATGCATTGCTCTGGTGTGATTTTGGCCCATTCCTCCACACATGCAGTCTTCAAATCTTGAAGTTTCTGTGGACTTCTTTTATGGAGCTTGAGTTTCAGTTCTTTCCATAGATTTTCGATTGGATTCAAGTCAGGTGATTGGCTGGGCCATTCTAACAGCTTTATTTTTTTTTCTTTGAAACCAATTGAGCGTTTCCTTGGCAGTATATTTTGGATAATTATGCTGCTCATTATCCACCCTCATTTCATTTTCATCATTGTGGCAGCAGATTTCTGTCAAGAATGTCTCGGTACATTTGGCCATTCATCGTTGCTTCAATAATGTGTAGTTTACCAGTACCATTTGCTGAGAAGCAGCCCCACACCATCATGTTCCCACCTACGAGCTTCACTGTTGTTCTCCTCCAAACATGGTGTGCATTATGGCGTCCAAAGATTTCAAATATCCTCTCATCAGACCAGACTATATTCTCCCAGTATTTAACTGGCTTGTCCAAATGTTGTTCAGCAAACTTTGAACAAGCTTTGACATGCTTTTCTTACAGCAAAGGGGTCTTGCGTGATGAGCATGCATACAGGCCATGGCGGCGGAGTGCATTACTCACTGTTTTGCTTGTGACAACAGTGCCTGCTAATTCCAGGTCTTTTGAAGCTCTCCACAGGTGGTCCGTGGCTGTTGGACAACTCTTCTGATTATTCTTTGCACTCCTCTGTCAGAAATCTTGTGTGGAGCACCTGATCGAGGCAAATTTATGGTGGCATGATTGGCTTTCCACTGACGTATTATGGCCCCACCCATGCTCACTGGAACATTCAGAAGCTTAGATATTCACCTGAAACCAATGCCATCGGAATGTTTTGCGACAATTAGTTTGCGATGGTCTTGAGAAAGCTCTCTGCTCTTACCCATCATGAGATGTGTCTTGACTCACACTTTGGCAATGAGACCTTTTTGTAGGCTATCAATTACGACTGAACCAGCTGATATTCATTTACACTGACAAGGGGCTGGATTGCTGTTTGATTATTGATAGATTTTAGGTGTTGTCTTGGCTTTCCATGTCTTTTTGCACCTCCCTTTCTTTATGTTTCTCCCTTTATGTTTTCAATACTTTTTCCCTGTGTCATTTCACTTTATTACAACTTAATTTCTGATCTTATTTGTTCTACTTTTGTTGTATGTATGGACTATTTGGGTTGTTCCCAACATCTGGTGAAAATTTAATGTCAATAGGACCTTTGGAAATATATTTAGTGAGAAAATGTTGACGTGTTAAATATTTATTTCAGCCGCTGTATATATTAGGTGAGTTTATCTCCTGAACTGCAAAGTCCCAGGTAATTATTTGTAGGAAGGAATTTTTAAGATGTTGCCTTTATTGCTTCAAATGGTTGTAGCTCGACATGCTAAAGTCAGTTGATTGGTCCACGAAGAACTTCCGTGTGATGATGATTTGCAGTTTCTATTTATGTCTTTTATTCTTGGCTCTTATAAATAATGCAGTGCAGTTAGAGGCAGAACTAATTTTTCCCAATACTTAAGTTTCCGCACCGTCACTTATGATAGATGCACTTGCATAAACAGTGGAGTCCAAGCAGAGATTCCCGAGTGCTCTGGCAATGTTATGTGCATTTAATTTGCACTAGCTGCATGGCTATACTGCTATACGACGATGCATTTTGTGTGTCTTGTTGTAGTGCTTTTTAAAAGCTGCTTTTCAACGCAGTTCGCATGATTGTTGATTGTTTTTATTACCAAGAGCTACAGCTTTGCATGCCATGTGTGAGGCCACTATTTGAGGTATACAGTCATCCATCCCATCCATCCATTTTCTGAGCCGCTTCTCCTCACTAGGGTCCCGGGCGTATCCCAGGTATCATCGGGCAGGAGGCGGGGTACACCCTGAACTGGTTGCCAGTCAATCGCAGGGTACATACAAACAAACAACCATTCGCACTCACATTCACACCTACGGGCAATTTAGAATTGTCAATTAACCTACCATGCATGTTTTTTTTGGGATGTGGGAGGAAACGGGAGTGCCCGGAGAAAACCTACGCAGGCACGGGGAGAACATGTAAACTCCACACAGGCGGGGCCGGCGATTGAACCCTGGTCCTCAGAACTGTGAGGCAGACGCTCTAACCAGTTGACCACCGTGCCGCCAGGTATACAGTCAGTTTCACATATTTTTCTAGTACTATTAAACATCACTGCAGAAAAGATTCTAGACCTTGAAAAAAATTCACCAAATACAATTCAGTTTTCCCCGTTAAAGTTAATTGAAATGCCATTAATCTGTTCCAGCCCCCAAAATCCACCACAGTTTTTGTTTTTAATAAAGTAGCAAAGTATTGTATAAAAACATAATAGAACATGAGAAAAGAGAATGCAAATACATAAACTGTATTTATAAAGTGTAACTACTTTATGTACTGAAGTATTTATGTGTTGGATGTGTACCTTTAAGGGGCGTGGCCTAGTGAGTGACAACAGGAGCTGGAGTCAGGGTTGCTGTTGTGCAGAATTTTCAAGTTCATAAACAAAACACCTCTCTTTCTACTGCTGCAGACATTTCTTGCTGAATGGTAAAATTGTTCATTTACAAGTACATTTCTACTTAAACTCTCCTTTTTGAGCTTGTGTCTAAGGTACTGCTTCTTGCAGAGTGAATGCATGACCAATTTTGACCACATTTTGAGTTTTGGAGACCGTTGTGTATTCCTTTTTCATTTACATATATTCAATTAATTCTATTCCCTGGCCATCATTCATTGACCTCACTCCAATGCATTTTCTTAGGAACTTTATATTTTTGGTGGAAGCCTTTTAGTTGCAGTATTTCTTACTTAATTGGTAAAGTGTGAAAGAAGTAGTTGTTATCAATGTTGTACTTCTCAGCTCAGCTATGATAAATGCTCAACAATAAAATCTTTGTGTAACGTGACATCTTTCATTCAGATGCAGTATATTAAAACTGTTAAGAAAGTAGGTCTGTCCTAATTTTAAAAAATGTGCACATGCTCTGAGAGAATTGAATGGGGAAAACGTACTCTGTCTCTCTCATGCAGCTTTATTAGTGGTGATGACCCTCCTATTAAAATGCACGTAATGAAGTGGAGCAGCTCCAGTTGATATTAAAGCAGTGAACCACTTTATGATGGTTGGAAAGGTCCCAAGAGACACAGTCATGGGCAAAGGCACACTTATTCCTCTGGTATACATAATGATGGGTTTCAAAGTTTTTTTACCCCATAGAATGACATTAAAAGTTGTTTAAAGTGAATTCATAGATTGGGTGTGGCTAAATTGTGACGTGCAGTTAGTCACCCTGCGGAGGAAACTCATTTCGGCCGGTTGTATCCGGGATCTTGTTATTTCGGTCACGACCCACAGCTCGTGACCATAGATGAGGGTAGGAACGTAGAATGGTAAAACGGGGGCTTCACCTTTTGGCTTAGCTCCTTTTTTTTTAGCTTAGCTCCTTTTTTTTTTCAACGGACCGATACAAAGTCCGCATCACTGCAGACACTGCACCGATCCGCCTGTCGATCTCCCGTTCCATTCTTCCCTCACTCATGAAGAAGAAGATATTTGAACTCCTCCACTTGGGGCAGGATCTCATCCCCGACCCGGCGAGGGCACACCACCCCTTTCCGACTGAGGACCATGGTCTCAGATTTGGAGGTGCGGATTCTCATCCCGGCCGCTTCACACTCAGCTGCGAACCGCTCCAGTGAGAATTGGAGATCTAGGCTTGATGAAGCGAACAGAAAAAAAAGCAGAGATGCAATTCTGAGGCCCTCAATCCGGAACCCCTCTATGCCTCGGTTGCGCCTGGAAATTCTGTCCATAAAAGTTATGAACAGAATTGGTGACAAAGGGCAGCCTTGGCGGAGTCCAACCCTCACCGGAAACGAGTCCGACATACAGCTGGCAATGCGGACCAAGCTTTGACACCAGTCGTACAGGGACCGAACAGCCCGTACCAGGACGAAAACCACACTGCTCCTCCTGAATCTGAGATTTGACCTCCCGACGGACCCTCCTCTCCAGCACCCCTGAATAGACCTTACCAGGGAGGCTGAGGAGTTTGATCCCCCTGTAGTTGGAACACACCCTCCGGCCCCCCTTTTTAAAAAGGGGGACCACCGCCCCAGTCTGCCAATCCAGAAGCACAGTCCCCGATGTCCATGCGATGTTGCAGAGGTGTGTCAACCAGGACAGCCCCACAACATCCAGAGCCTTTAGGAACTCCGGGCGAATCTCATCCAACCTTGGGGCTTTGCCACCAAGGAGCTTTTTAACCACCTCGGTGACCTCAACCCCAGAGATAGGAGAGCCTGCCTCAGAGAACCCAGACTCTGCTTCCTCATGGGAAGGTGTGTCGGTGGAGTTGAGGAGGTCTTCGAAGTATTCTCCCCACCGACTCACAACGTCCCGAGTCGAGGTCAGCAGCGCCCCATCCCCAGTATACACAGTGTTGGTGGTGCACTGCTTTCCCCTCCCTAGATGCCGGATGGGTTTTAGATTTCCTCAAAGCCATCCGGAAGTTTTTTTCCATGGCCTCTCGAACTGCGACCTAGGGTGTACTGGTGCCAAGTGTACATGTGGACACCCTTATGCTTGAACATGGTGTTTGTTATGGACAATCCGTGATGAGCACAGAAGTCCAATAACAGAACACCGCTCGGGTTCTAATCGGGGAGGCCATTCCTACCAATCTCGCCCTTCCAGGTCTCACTGTCATTGCCCACATGAGCATCTAAGTCCCTCAGCAGAACGATGGAGTCCCCAGCGGGTACGCTCTCCAGCACCCCTTCAAAGGACTCCAAAAAGGGTGGGTACTCTGAACTGCTGTTTGGTGCATAGGCACAAACAACAGTCAGGACCCGTCCCCACACCCGAAAGCGGAGGGAGGCTACCCTCTCGTCCAACGGGGTGAACCCCAATGTACAGGCACCCAGTCAAGGGGCAATAAGTATACCCAGACCTGCTCGGCGCCTCTCACCGTGGGCAACTCCAGAGTGAAAGAGAGTCCAACCCCTCTCGAGAGGACTGGTACCAGAGCCCAAGCTGTGTGTGGAGACGAGCCCGACTATATCTAGTCGGAACCTCTCGACCACACACACCAGTTCGGGTTCCTTCCTGCCAGAGAGGTGACATTCCATGTACCTAGAGCCAGCTTCCGTAGCCAACGTCCCTGCCTTCGGCCACCGCCCAGCTCACACTGCACCCGACCCCTATGGCCCCTCCCACAGGCGGTGAGCCCATGGGAAGGGGGACCCACGTTACCCTTTCAGGCAGGCCCGGCCGGGCTCCATGGGTGCAGTCCCGGCCACCAGGCGCTCGCCTTCGAGCCCAACCTACAGGCCTGGCTCCAGAGGGGGGTCCTGGTGACCCGCGTCCGGGCAAGGGAAAACGTCTTCCTGAATTGTTTGTCATCGTAGGGGTTTTTGGAGCTGTGCTTTTTTTGGTCCGTCAAGTAGGACCTGTTTGCCATGGGTGACCCTGCCAGGGGCATAAAGCCCCAGACAACTTAGCTCCTAGAATCATTGGGACACACAAACCCCTCCACGATGACAAGGTGACAGCTCAAGGAGGGGGGGGAAGGTCAGTGCCACCTGCCAACTTGCTCTACTGTATGTCTGGACAATGATCTATGAAGCAGAATATTTGAATGACAGCTCACTTTCCCTGACTGGCTGGCTCATAAATACTATACCTCATAGACCTGGACAGCTCAAGGAATTTAACATGATTGAATGCAGTTGTCCACATGTTTAGGCCCATTAGGATGTCAGCTGATGCATTTTTGTCTGATGGAAAGCATCAGAGCTCAGCAACTCACCGTCACAGCAACAAGCTGACAAAAACTATGCTAATATATTATCCATTCATCCATTTTCTGTTGCACTTGTCCTGATTAGGGTTGAAGATGAGCTGGCGCCTATCCAGGTTAAGTTTGGCAAGAGGCCGGGTACACCCTAGCCTGGTCATCAGCCAATCGCAGGGCACGCAATGTGGACAATTTAGAACAATCACAGGAAGAACAACGCAAAGTCCACACAGGAAGTCCGGAGTCAAGTCGGATTCAAAACCCGAACCTCAGAACTGTGAGGCAAAAGTGCTAACCACTAAATCACATAATTTTCAATTTGCTGTTTTTGTATTATGCCCTGGGATTGACTGAGCGTAGGGTGTCGTCTGTCTTTTTCCTGAAGTTAGTTGGGAGAGGCCTGAAGTCCATTAATTTACTTTTAATGGCTGACTCCCTGTCACTGCTATCTCTTTGTTCAGGGGCAAAACAGCATCAGCCCCTAATTTACTGTCCAAACATCATAGTGGGCATCTTTGGCATATGCAAATTATTTCATTGTTCTATGGGGAAGCAGTGATTGATGTCCTGAACTTCAACTCATCCTTGTCACAAATATGTGAGCAGTAACAAGAATCTGAACAATACCTTTTGCTTTAACGTCTATTCATCCAACAATTTTCTGAGCTGCTTATCCTCACGAGGGTCGCGGAAGTGCTGAGGCCTATCCCAGCTATCTTCGGGCAGGAGGCGGGGTACACCCTGAACTGGTTGCCAGCCAATTGCAGGGCACACATAAACAAACAACCATTCACACTCACATTCACACCTAAGGGCAATTTTAGAGTCTTCAATTAACCTACCATGCATGTTTTTGGGGTGTGGGAGGAAACCGGAGTGCCCGGAGAAAACCCACCCAGGCACGGGGACAACATGCAAACTCCACACAGGCGGGGTCGGGATTTGAACCCCAGTCCTCAGAACTGCGAGGCAGACGCTCTAACCAGTCGTACACCGTGCTGCCCTATATCGTCTCGTCAGCTGAAAATCAGTTGAAAAGTTTAGTACGTTAGAGTACATTGATTGGATTCAAACAATACCTATCATTCAGTAAAAGAAAGTACAACCCCAATTCCAATGAAGTTGGGGCGTTGTGTTAAACATAAATAAAAACAGAATACAATGATTACAATGATGTTCAACCTATATTTAATTGAATATAATACAAAGACAAGATGTTTAATGTTCAAACTGGTAAACTTTATTGTTTTTAGCAAATAATCATTAACTTAGAATTTTATGGCTGCAACATGTTCCAAACAAGCTGGGACAGGGTCATGTTTACCACTGTGTTACATCACCTTTTCTTTTAACAACAGTCAATAAACGTTTGGGAACTGAGGACACTAATTGTTGACGGTTTGTGGGTGGGATTCTTTCCCATTCTTGCTTGATGTATAGCTTCAGCTGTTCAAAAGTCCGGGGTCTCCGTTGTCGTATTTTACGCTTCATAATGCGCCGCACATTTTCAATGGAAGACAGGTCTGGACGGCAGGCAGGCCAGTCTAGTACCCGCACTCTTTTACTACGAAGCCACGCTGTTGTAACGTGCAGAATGTGGTTTGGCATTGTCTTGCTGAAATAAGCAGGGGCGTCCAAGAAAAAAATTGTGCTTGGATGGCAGCATATGTTTCTCCAAAACCTGTATGTCAGCACTAATGGTGCCTTCACAGATGTGTAGGTTACCCATGCGATTGGCATTAACACAGCCCCATACCATCACAAATGCTGGCTTTTGAACTTTGCGTCCATAAAAGTCCGGATGGTTCTTTTCCTCTTTTGCCCGGAGGACACGACGTCCACAATTTCCAAAAACAAATTGAAATGTGGACTCGTCGGACCGCAAAACACTTTTCCACTTTACATCAGTCCATCTTAAATGAGCTCGGGCCCAGAGAAGCCGGTGGCGTTTCTGGGTGTTGTTGATAAATGGCTTTTGCTTTGCATAGTAGAGTTTCAAGTTGCACTTACGGATGTAGCGCCGAACTGTATTTATTGACATTGGTTTTCTGAAGTGTTCCTGAGCCCATGTGGTGATATCCTTTACACATTGATGTCGGTTTTTGATGCAGTGCCGCCTGAGGGATTGAAAGTCACGGGCATTCAATGTTGGTTTTTGGCCTTGCCGCTTACATGCAGAGATTTTTCCAGATTCTCTGAACCTTTTGATGATATTATGGACCATAAATTATGAAATCCCTAAATTCCTTGCAATTGTACGTTGAAGAACATTGTCCTTAAACTGTTCGACTATTTTCTCACACACTTGTTCACAAAAAGGTGAACCTCACCCCATCTTTGCTTGTGAATGACTGAGGAATTCAGGGAAGCTCCATTTATACCCAATTATGGCACCCAGCTGTTCTCAATTAGCCTGTGCACCTGTGGACATTAATGAGCATTCCTCAACTTTCTCAGTCTTTTTTTGCCACCTGTCCCAGCTTTTTTGGAACGTGTTGCAGCCATAACATTCTAAGTTAATGATTATTTGCTAAAAACAAGAAAGTTTATCAGTTTGAACATTAAATATCTTGTCGTGTATGAAATTAAATATAGGTTGAACCTGATTTGCAAATCATTGCATTCTGTTTTTATTTATGTTTAACACAACGTCCCAACTTAATTGGAATTGGGGTTGTACTTTTCTTTTGTCGCGATTTGAAGTGTGCTGTAAGAAATTATCCAATTTCACATAACTGGTCCGAATATTATTTATTTACTCTTTTATTTGTTCAACTATCTATCCCAGTGACATATAGTGACAAGCAGAGCAATTGCCATAAGGTACATAATTAACCTGTGTATCCACTTTTTGAAACATTTTTGTTTGGTGATGTACCGTGAGATTTTTTTCTAAAGTAAAATACAGTGTTGCCTTGACGTACGAGTTTTTCAAGATATGAGCCGTTGCTTGGCCGATTTTTTATTTTTTTTTTGTCTTGCGATACGAGCAACGATCTGAGATACAAATGCACTTCATTCCCCCCACTGCTAGATGACGGCAGCAAACTTCACAACATCCGGCTACCATCAATTCACATTGGTTTCCTTGCAGTGGAAGGACAATATCAGTTGGTGGCGTTAATTCACCATTAAGCCGGTTGGCCAATCGCCAATAAACCCCACAGGAAAAAAAAGGAAGGACAAAAGATTAGGTACAGTCGTGTTTTGTGCATGCATTTTCCCTGTTTGCAGGTTATGTGGAGAGCAAATGGTATTCCGTGTTTTTATACAACACTGTTGAATGCAATTTTCCTCATGAAAAATTTTTTAAAAACACATTTTGGTTGGTTTTCTTGGGGTTGCTGGACCGTTCCAGCAACCATGCAATGCATCCGTATGAATTGCATTTCCATTCATTCAATGGGGAAAGATGCTTTCAGATACGAGTGTTGAAGGCTCCATTGTATGTGTCATGGGTCATTAAAGTTTGGGAAACTAGTCGAGGTCATAATAACAAACTGAAACGGTGAAGTGACAGCGTCCTCAAGGAGCGTAATGAAGGTCATTCGGTATGTCAGGGCATGAAGAGGGGAACATACTGTATGCGCAAAACCTGACAAGGCTGTTGAGGTTCGATGATTTGTTCATGGGCTGCTGAGGGTTAAGGCGTTTAAAAATGCACAGTTGAAGTGCACTCTGAGAGAATAGCAGACTGGATGTCAGCGCACTCACATCATCACAATGCTAATTGATGGTAATGCACTACTCTGTCTAACCATGGAAAGCCTATTGAGTGCTCGAGATCACATTGGACTTCGGAAAACGTGAATTCTAACACGATGTTGACTTTGAGAAGTTGCATTGGAGCTCTCGTGCATACTACGGAACAGAGTTGGTGAAAGCAAGGCTGAGGACAACGTGAGCTATGGCCAAATCTGTGGAAAAATTCATAGGAACGTCTCTGTTTTTCAATTTATTCCAGCCATGGAAACCAAAGTAGAATACACAATGGAGCGTTTTGGCCAATAAAATGTTGCCGCTGTTGCCAAAAGAGATGAAGACTCATTCCACTGATCATGAAGCTCAGTAGACTTTTAATGTCCAATAGTGGCAAGTAAAGCTGTGCTGGAAATAAGTTTGACCTTCTTCCCCCCTTGTTGTTTCTTCCCCCTAAAAAAAAAGTAAGGGCCTGCTTTCCATGGGAACGCCCAATCGACTAATGAATGGGGCTCAGGAGGTCTCGTTTCATCCTGATAGATGGCGCTCTGCTGCATTATTGCTACAATGCCGCTGGTGGTCGACCGCTCCAAGCGTTTCCTGCACATTTCATGCTCGAGTGGACTGACCCCGTCACGTCACAACCATTCATTTCTCCATCATAACAATAATTCATCCATATTACATGTACATATATGTACATATACATCAGCTATACACTGACTTTGTATGCTACTGTTTCTTCAAGTGAGCGAGAGCTATTCTAAGTAACATTTTCCAAGTTCATAATGCGATGTGAGCAACTGGCTACAAGATAGCTCATTTGAAATAATCTTAGCAGGCTTACACCTTTACAGGTCTAAAGATCCTTGTTGCTGTGAGATTTTGGATGAACTTAATAATAAAAGTGCTTATAAATTCTTAAACAGTTTATTTCTTTTGGGTTTATATCTATTGTGCTACAATATTTAAAGCTTATTCTTTTACACACGTTCATGATACAGTTAAGTAGTTATTTTAAGAGCCTCGTTTTACAATAATTTGTGAAGAAAGTATGCTAAACTCCAATCAATCGAAAACTAATGTGCAATGTTATGAGTTGTTATCAGTTAGGTAAAAGAAAAGTGAAGTAAAAAAGAATCCTTCACACTTGACTTCTTAGCCAATTGTTTTTGGGAGTGTAGATTTAACATTTTGGTGGATTTGGATTTGGTGGTTATTTGTCCGTGTGCGCTTCTAGCAAGATTCTGCCAAAACAGTCAGGTTTTCGGTAAAACTTTGTGATATGGTGGTCTTTGTATTTTTTTTAATTTAATATAGGGCAGAGCTTCAACAGCAAGTTTAAATGTGTAAATTGACCAAAACAGCCAAACTGGCATGACTTTCCAAGGTTCAACATTTAATATTAATATATATATTTAATATATTAATATTAATATATAATATGTTTGCTACCAGCTACGAACGTCGACAATTTGTGAAATAAAGACTATAGAATCCCTACCAAGGCGGATAAGCAGCTAACTAGCTCACTAGCTTGGGTAACATTACTTCGTTTCCCTTCTGACGTTAGTTTACAAAGCACAGAAGTAGCTACTCATTTTCTGATAAGAACTTTTACTGTTTTACAACACTTTAATTTTCTTTAGAAAAATTCAGTTTATTTTATATTGACATTTACTAATGTACCTACGGAGCGCGTTCAATGGAAAAAAGTTATTTCCCCAAACATTTCAAAATAATGTATTTTCGAGCTGTAATTGCAATATCGTGATAGCCTACCATGAAACTGCAATATTTTTGCTCACGGTTATCTTACCGACCTAATTTGGTACCAGCCCATGCCAAGTTTCAAGAAACAATTGATCAAGAAATTCAACGCAATTCCAGCAGGGGATGACACCATGCAGTAGGTGTCACTGTCGCTGAGCGCTACTCAGGTTAATGAGGCGGCCTGTGTGGATTAGCAAACATGAGCAAACAGCAGTAATGACAGGTGCCATTTTTATCAGTCCTTAATTGTGTTACACACAGCTACACAAAGTCAGCAGCACAAAACCTATAGTAGCTGAGCTTTGATTACTGTCACTATGCTATAAAAATGCACAGCACATACTTTGTGGCCAGTTACGGCCTGATAAACCACATCAATGCGTGTGGTGTTAGTGATAAACTAAAAGCAATGCCGGGGGTGTTGCCATGGGCAACTGGAGGTGCCCATATGCCGGATTGACGACTGCACTCCCGATTAGTGACACTTTCCCGGGAAATAATGTGTAGAATGGCAAAATAATCCAAGAGCTGCATGGCTGTGTTTCATTGTGTGCTTCATTCCCCTTTTCAAACCTCCTCATAGATGAAACACGATCATGAGAATCCCCTCCTATTTATTGGATATCTGCAGTGACGTAGCGGCCGATGTTCTGACAGATGAAGCGTCATACACTCGCATGTGCACACAAATGGGATTATTTTTGTACAAACACATACCATTGCTAAAACTCGACAAGCTCCAATCCAAAAAGATGATGATTTTAGTCTGTTTTCATACATTATGATCCAGACCTGATGTTGTGTGGTGCAATGTTTTTTTGTTTTTTTTCTCTCTGGCCACACAAAAAGCTTTTTAAAGCCTCCAAGATAGGCGCGCGTCATTTTAGGAGAGAACTATTTCGTTGAGGCGGACATTTTAATAATCTAGAAAATAAATGATTGGTTGTGGATTAAATACAGAGCTTTAAAGGAAATGTTTTCTTGATTTCTTTTTTAATTACACACATATTGTATAACATAAGTGCTGCAGGGGCTGAGCTACATGCACATGTAGACAACCTGTACAATATGTTCCACATTGTTTGTTGGTGACCTCAATGTCACCTTCCAGCATAGGGATCATGCTCCTGCATAAAGATGAATAAAAACTACAATTTTCCTCACAATCCATCCACATTAAAATGCATTCACAGGTTGTCAAGGGCACTTTCAAAGCAACAGGTGGTGCTGTAGCCCCTAACACCTAAGGCTATTGCAGCCAATCTTCCAAGTCTTCAATGGAAAAGGCACAAAAAAAAAAACAATGATAAATCAAGTGTAAACGCATACATGACGATTGATATTACACTTCAATACAAAGTGCACACCTCTGCCAAGGTTGAAATATCATATAATTGTATTTTTTTTTTGGCCATCTGTATGTCAGCAAACCACTCTGTCCAAAAAACACCCTGGTAACTCAATGAAAGGGTTACATTTATTGAAACGGTGTGAGTTTGATATTGTAGAACCCTTTACAAATACAAACGAAACAAAATGTGTTTAGTACCGCTTGCTGCAAACAAAGCTCGTGGAGCCAACCCAAAATTAATGCTGTACTCCCAGTCTACAGGCAACCGATTTTCTTCCCCTTAAGCCTCGTACAGGCAAATGATCCTGTGGCGTGATATGCGTTCAAAGTGATTTTCTTACTCTCCCTAAGCTGCTTGGAAAATTGTTGGGGCTGACGATCCAAAATGTTAAACGTGTTGAATATTTACTCAAAGTTCCTGCTGTGTGTGGTCAACACCGAGGACGGCCGAGCCTCGGACGTCACGTGTAACTGCAAGATGCCAAACTAATTTGAGCCTCGTTCCACTTTCAGATTAAAGGTCCGATTCTCAGAAGATGTCTCTGAAAAATTATCCCGAGCGATTATCAATCCTGTGGTGTGGGATGTGATAATGTTTTTTTTTTCTCTCTCTCTCTGATCTGTTCGGAAAGCAGATGCCACCCAAGCATTGATGTTGATAGTGAGTAGTAATGGACGCCCACCCCTAATTGCCCATAGATTCCAGATGTATGTTTATTGCCACATTCTCAAATTTAATTTAAGAATTAGATAACAAATATCACACATGATTATTTTATGTAGTTGTTTTTTGTGTTTAGCAAGCTTTCCAATGATTCAAACTTTCTGAAAATAGGATAAAGATTAAGAACGTTATTAAAGTTTTGGAGACATCTCGTGACTTATTTTTTCTAATCTCTTGTGACTTTAAACCTCCACGCATTGGCTGAGATGCATCAGGGGGACACCGTTTATAGGGCAATAGGGACGTGGTTTATGCAGAGTGTAGCTCGCAGGCACGAGTCTGTTTTTTAGAGTGAATTCAATTTCACTAACTTATGCACAGTGGTGCAAAGAGAACTGACCGGTACGCAGGTGTCATGAATCTTACAGTGATTTTGCTTATATTGTATGTTCAACTTGGGTGCATAGTGAGAACATTTCTACACGTTTAGTAGTGAATGAGGCCTATTGTCTCTATTTTTAGAGACTCAATAAGCTGAAATGATATTGGTCTTTTCTTCACGGAGGATAAAGAATGTATTCCTGTGAGTATTGTGATATTGTTTGTTTCGCTCTACCCTTTGTGTTCAAATCTGTTGCTTAAAGAGTTCTAAACTGCTACGTTAGCATCTCAATGCCGTTATCCATTTTATGTTAGCATTAAGCTTGCAGGGCCTTTTTCATAGGCAGTTGTTTGATTGTTTTAGATACACAACATGTAATATTATTTGTTTAATGTTTCATGTTTCACTATTTGCATAAGTGATGTTTATTGTGCGGCACAGTGAATGGCTGGTTAGAGCGTCTGCCTCACAGTTCTGAGGAGCGGGTTTCAATCCCCGGCCCCGCCTGTGTGGAGTTTGAATGTTCTCCCCGTGCATGCGTGTGTTTCCTCCGGGCACTCCGGTTTCCTCCCACATCCCAAAACCATGCACGTCAATTGAAGACTCTAAATTGCCCGTAGGTGTGAATGTGAGTGCGAATGGTTGTTTGTTTGTATGTGCCCTGCGATTGGCTGGCAACCAGTTCAGGGTGTACCCCGCCTCCTGCCCGATGACAGCTGGGATAGGCTCCAGCACGCCCGCGACCCTAGTGAGGAGAAGCGGCTCAGAAAATGGATGGATGGATGTTTATTGCGAAGTGAGTTGAGTTCACTGTCACCATAGAGTTCGTACTCACAAGTTAAAGCAGAAAATCGGTCGGATGACGCCCGGCTCGTGTCTTGAACAACTCTTAAGTCGGGTTACTCATATATCAAGGCACCACTGTATTCTGAATGTAACATGTCGGATATGGCTCAACTTGTTGGTTATGTGGAGGTCAAAAGGACATGCTGATCAAACTGAAAGTGTGTTTCAGCCCCATGTGTCCTCCACCTGTAGCACACTCACCTGTACTTCATACTAGTGTGGCGCCCGATGGCCTCCTTCATGTGCGCGTGGCCCTGAGGGGTCTGGCGCGACCCGGGGCCCTCCCTGGCCTTGACCGAGCCTTGGGACATGTAGTTGCCATTGCGCTCTTGTCCGCTCCCTCCTCCGCCGCCTCCTCCGCCCGCTCCTCCGCCACTACCACCTCCGCTGCCACCACCTCCTCCACCGCCGCCACCTCCTCCGACTCCTCCGCTGCTGCCTCCTGGGGGCGGAGCGGTGCGAAGGCCACAAAGTCGGTCCTCGCTGCGACTCTTGAGGTTGTGTTCGGTGCAGGCGAAGGACACCTGCATCCTGACCCTGGTTTCTGGGGGCTGAGTTTGGGATTCGAACCTTTGACTTCACAAATGTCTAATTGAATCAGTAGCGCTGCTCGTATCTCTCCGGTGGGCCCAGGTTAAAGATTTTGACTGAGAGTTCCAGGGGGAGGGGGTGCAGGCAAGTGTCCTGCCTCTAACATGACACATGCAGAGCTGCTGTCTGCTCCGTCTCCTGTCTGCTGATGCCAACCTGGCAGCAGGTTCTCTGAGTTCTCACGCTCTCAAGATGCATCAGGACTGCAGTCCACTTCAGGAAGAGAAAAAAAAAAACACTAGGAAGCTTGCTTGCAGATTTTGGGGGGTGTTCTTTAGGGACACCTCAGTAAAGGGGCCCACAAACATGCACACAGGCTCCCGGAGCTCGTGTCTCCTCTTCAGCTGAGGTGAGTTGAGCCCACCTTGAGCCAGAGAGCTTGCCGGCATGCCGCAGCAATGACACACACATCTTCACACTTGGCGTCGAAATTCAGCTTTTCCCTCGTATTCTTCTTTTCGTTGCAAGGTGGGAAAACACGGTCTTACATTTAAAAAAAAAACTCAGTCCATCATCGTCGTCATGCGCATCATGTCAGTTCGATGCGAGGGAAAACAGAGGAGACGGTGGATGAAAACGGCATCAAATTGCCCAAATTGTTCAGATTACCTTCTTCAGTGTGCGGAGCGGCAAACATGCCGGCAGCAGCTGTGCAAGCCGTGCGCGGCTCTTCCTCTCGCACAGAATGGCACGGAGCAAAACGCGCTGAGCATTATGGAGCCGCAAATCAGCTGCAAAAGCCCACAGTGAGCATCAGTCCTTCATCATTCTTTTTAAATTGATTTATTTTATTTTTTTTGGAGAGGGGGGGGGGGGTCCCAGAAGCTCCCCAAAAATATTCATGACACACCGCGCAACCTCTCTCTCTCTCTCTCTCTCTCTCTCTCCCTCTCGCCCGTCTCTCCCGTCTCTCACTCTCCACTCTCTCTCTCTTTCCCTATTGCACTCTCATTCATCACACGGGTGAACAAATTTCCTCACATCATGTGTGTGCTGCTTATGCAATGTTGCCTCGTGGGTGAATTGGAAATAAATTATAGCCATCTATCGCATAATGATTTGTGCCAATGCATTTCCCCATCACACGTTAAGCTGTTTAGACGTGCAGGCATTTCTGCAGCTCTGCATCTCCTCCACCACACCCATTTATCTGAATGAGCAGCCGTCACAATTCTACTGCAACATCTGTACCATCATCTCTCGGTATGAGTCTCCCACATCATCACAACACACATCACGTTGAAAATGATGAGTCATGTTGCTGGTATAGGCTACACGAATGTGTTAACAATCTGCAGACAACAAGAAAAAAGCATCCCTGCCTGCAAATAAAATTGCCCACATTCATCATTTTCTGCCAGTTTATGCTTATGTCAAACGGAACCTTGCTTTGGAGCCTTCTGCAGCCCTAGAACAGATTGCATGGCAGCAAAGTGGAACTTGTGTTGAGCTGGTAACTTTCCACTAGAATTATGTCAAAAGATATATTAGGTGAAACCACTGAAGGTGCCGCCAGACATCTCAAGAGTGCTACATGTTGGTGGGTATGTTCACCATGTGCACCACCATCACATGTTACTCATCAAATTTAAACTTCGGCACTCATGTACACGTCTGTTTCTTCAAAAATGAGCCTAATGAAGTGATTGAGCTATATATTATATATCATACACATGCGTCATGCTTTCTGTATTAAAAACTAATACAATTTTATTATTCCGTTTTGAAGAAATGTCCTTGACCTCTGCCAACAGCTTCCTTTGACTTAGGTTGGAATAAAGAATACTGAGAATCCCTTCCACACTCCACATGAAATTGAACACTGAATTCATTTATCACCAGTGAAACGCTAACGTCTCCAAAATTATAGACAAGCACATCCAAAATACAGCTACTGTATCTATTTTATTTCCCAGGTAAATGTTAAAAATATATTCAATTTATACTGTCATTGTGGATTATTTTAAATACAATTCATGGTTAAGCGACAAAATTGTACAGTTATAGAGGAGCCAAGATAATGCTGCCACCTAGCGACAGTCTTCGCTGATTAAAAAGAAACCGTACTGTTGATATCAAAAGTATTTGCAATTTCTGTATCTTTAGATCATTGCATTTTATGCTGATTGGATGGAAGACGTCAGACATGTAGGGGGTATTTTTGAACACCTTAATTAATCAAAATTGAACATTGCTGTCTTTTGGATATACGGTAGTGGAGGTACTTTGATTGAGCAGGATTACGCAATGTTGTCGTCAATGACTGAATCCTAACATAACATAAAAACAACACATTTCATTTAAATAGCAGTACAAGGTAAACTGTGACCATGGGGCTGTGGTTCTCAAAAATCTTTACATCAAGTACCACCTCAAAAATTACTTGGCCCAAATACTACCATAATGACCAACATTTATAATACAGTAGCATAGTAGGCCCAAGTGTTCACCCAAAACAAGGCAGAAGTTTTATTCGTAAAAGGTATATTTAACAGTTTTGTTAGGCATCTTAAAACTATGCCCAGTTTGAACATGAACACTGAACTAAAATATAGGAAAACTGTCCTTAAATAATGATTCAATTCAAATGTATTGCATATAAAAGTTAAGTAAAAATTTTAACCAAATGTTTAAAAACAGGCGGCACGGTGGCCGACTGGTTAGAGCGTCAGCCTCACACTTCTGAGGTGCGGGGTTCAATCCCCGTCCCCGCCTGTATGGAGTTTGCATGTTCTCCCCGTGCCTGCGTGGGTTTTCTCCGGGCACTCCGGGTTCCTCCCACATCCCAAAAACATGCATTAATTGGAGACTCTAAATTGCCCGTAGGCATGACTGTGAGTGTGAATGGTTGTTTGTTCCTATGTGCCCTGCGATTGGCTGGCAACCAGTTCAGGGTGTACCCCTCCTCCTGCCCGATGACAGCTGGGATAGGCTCCAGCACGCCCGCGACCCTAGTGAGGAGAAGCGGCTCAGAAAATGGATGGATGGATGGATGGATGTTTAAAAACAGACATTTCGAAATCTTTAAATGCAAATGTATTGTACTTAAACATTAAATACAAATGGACTGTAATGGATTTAAAAAAAACATTTAAAAAGATATAACATTATGTACAGTTTCAGCATTTAATTCAGTGCCCTGGGGACTATATTTTATTAAATATAAGTAAGGGAAATATATTCTGTCATCATGTTTTTTGCGTCTTTATACACCAAATGTGTGACAACACTGCTATTTGCAAGACATTCATTCATTCATCTTCCATTCCGCTTATCCTCACTAGGGTCGCGGGCGTGCTGGAGCCTATCCCAGCTATTTCCGGGTGAGAGGTGGGGTACACCCTGAACTGGTCGCCAGCTAATCGCACGGCACATATAAACAAACAACCATTCGCACACACATTCATACCTACGGGCAATTTAGAGTCTCCAATTTATGCATGTTTTTGGGATGTGGGAGGAAACCAGAGTACCCGGAGAAACCCCACGCAGGCACGGGGAGAACATGCAAACTCCACACAGGCGGGACCGGGGATTGGACACCGCTCCTCAGAAATGTGAGGCTGACGCTCTAACCAGTCGGCCACCGTGCCGCCCATTCCAACATTGTGTCCGAATTATTTTGTGTAAGAAGAAAAAAACAAAACAAAATATAACAGATAGGCAACAGCGTTTCATCCCAGAATAGCTTCACTGAGCACTTTAAAGTGAGATGTAAGCGAGCCAGTGAGACAAACAACTGCCTGTCAAAACATGCATCACTGACCCCCAGTATGACTAAACCCAAATACCAAGCCCCATCGCCACCCATGCTGACGCTGACCTTGTCAAGCTTGTCACTGGGAGGGTGACGTGAGACCATCTCTGGGGGGAAGCAGGCTCCAACACAAGCGATCCTCAAAAAGCATCAAGACACTTTTATTCAGCTTTGAAATATCATCAAACGCATGATGAGTCTTTCTGGCTCAGTGCTGTATGGGGTCTGATGTCACCAACCTTCCAATACAATCCCCCCATCACCGCTTAAACATGCAACACCCATGCATTAGTCAGTCATAATAACTTGAGTAATAACCAGCAATTAAATCGATTGCTATCCATACATGGAATTTTTAAGTCTTTGAGTTTTCTCAAAGATTCTCAGAAGTTGAATCCCATTTATATTACAGTGCTCATTTAATAGTGTATTCAAATATTATCCATTTCATTAGGTACTCATGCATGAAGTACAAATAACTGCTCTGCGTCATACGATGAAGCATTTGAATGTTTTGCTTCCCTTGTTGTAGCTCGTAAACGTACCCAAAATTGAAAACAAACAGTTCTACATCAATGTGCAAACTACTACGAGCGATAAACATATTGTTTGCCGAGTAGCATACCGTAATTTTTATCAATGAAAAATACCAATGTGCTTGCTGAAAGTTGTGTTTTATTTTTATGACTATTAAGATTCTTTGTCATCCAGATCATGGTAATCCGCAAAGGTTGAATCGAATTGGGTTCTTCTTGTTTGTTGTATTTGTTCTTTTTTTCTTATTTTCCAAAAATAAAACATAGCATTATGAGGTATTTTTATACCGCTCTTGCATTTTTTCTCATTAGACTGTGCAGGTGTACCTAATATTGTGAACAGTGAGTGTTCATTAAGTAGGCATCACCTCCTTGTTTACATATGTACATGTGTTCAAAAAATTGCCGGTTACATATAGAATTGAGTAGAGAGCCTTTATTGTCATCGAATAATGCCAATACAATGAAATTGGGGTGCAACTCCAAGTTTGTGTTATGAAGAATATAAATAGAATAAAAAGATAAATAACAAAAACTCTACTGAACAAGACTAAATTATGCAGTGCAAGTAGCAGTGAGGCACAGTGGAATAATGTTATATGTACAAGCAGCAGTATGGAATGAGTTTTGGTTAAATGTTTTAACGGTAAAAGTAGTTTGAGCCAACGCTCGTGTTCTTCTCACCTGTACGACATGGCCGAGCGCTCCGCCTCGCAGTCAGCCAGCGAGAGGCCACATTCTCTGAGGTAGAGCTCCAGTCGACGACGCTCCACCAGCCTGCGCGCCGCCTCCAGGATGTGAGACGCCAGGGCCTCGGACTCGGTCTTCTGGTCCGGGCTGGTCTTGCTGCTGCGGGCTCCGCCGGCCTTGGCCACAATACTCCCCGAAGAGGAAGACGCTTTGGGCTTCTTACTGATGCCATAGAGGTCCTCCACGGAGTACTTCCCTCCCTTGCCTCCTCCAGTGCCACCGCGGCTCGCAAACATTGTTATCCTGAATCAAAATGCTGGAACAAATCAGTCTTTAGCTCAATTGTATCAGCTACTTTAGGCAAAAGCAGCTTGTGAGTTTGAAACAAAACAACAAGGCGGTGCTATCTTGATGTAGATGTGTGACGATTGGAGGATGTCGGGCATCAAAATGTCTGTAAGGAAGCACTTACAGGCCCTGCAAAACATCAAAAAGTAGTGGATTGCATCGTTGCCGCGTCTATGACTAAAATAAAACTAAGAACACACCTGTCAGCAGCAAACAATGACTCCCGCTGACGTGAGGTGCCTCTTTGAATAAAAATGGATCGGAATAAAAGCAATCCGCATCTTTCTCTCTTGATCTCCCAAAGGAGGGACACTGGGGGATTTGTGCTCAAACCCCACCAGCTTACATTTGTCCAGATTACCAGACAGATGAAGTAGCTCTACTCTTGCGGCCGTCATGTAATCTGGAAGAGGCGAGGTTGATGCAACTCAGCAATCTGACCTTCACCTTAGGAGACAATTTTATGAACGTGGAACAGTTAATGAGCTGATATACATGAGGAGCGATGTCAACCAAAATACATCCATATGTACTTTAAAAACAAATTTTGGTGTTAATAATCTGATAAAGGTTCTTGGGGTCACCATTCTCACATTCTGAAGTACTGTCGTATCTGTGACTGTACGTGTGTTGTTTTAAAAGGCGGGTCCTGGCCTGTTGAGTGCCATAACAGTCAGCAAATGAGAGTGTAGACGTGGCGAACTGGCAAACCTGTTAGCCACACTGCGTGTTGATTGACTGGGCGCCAGTTCTGTTCATCGGCATTGTTTTGTTACCGTTTCTTCAATAAAGCCATTAAAGGTGTACTGGCAGCTGTGTCTAACCTTGACCTTCTAACTAGCGGTGGTAGGCTACATTAAATTAGCCTACGATGTTTACTTTGCCGTAGACTTGCAGTTGTGTGAGCCAGTTCTACTTTTCAGTAGACACATTACATTCAATCTTGTTTTTTTAAAGGGTGAACTCAATCCCAAACATTGGACCTTCTCTTTCTTTTATGCATTCTTTCCTCCTGGCTCATACTTATTGCTCTGCAGTAACAGTCGGTGAGTGAAAAGTTCACAGTGAAATCCAACGAGATGGCGAAAAATATGTGTACAATTTAAAAATCGGCAAGACAGTGAAGCAGCAAAAAACGAACAGCGACATGGCGAGGGATGACTGATCCACCTTTCCTTAACCTTTTTGGAAAATGTCAAAGGGTCAAAGGCTAGATGAAAAGCTGCTTCCTTTCCAATATAGGAAAGGACAGCACTATTTATAATCAATTTGACTCCACTTTTTCTAACCAATGTCATAGTGCAACGGCGAGTATTGCTGACATAAGTCGCTAGTGGGAAACTCTTGAGCATCGTCACATGGAGTCTGTAAACCTTGCCAGTGACCTCTTGCTTTAATTATTGTTGCCATAAAAGATTATATGGAATATAATAATATTAATAATAATAATAGTATCTCCTTTCCTTTCGTAAAGGTTGGTGTGGAATAAGCAATGTTAAAGGTAAGTACCTCAAGTACTTCAAGTACTTCAAGGTACCTCAAGTACCTCCGAGTCATCATAGGAAAGAAAAGGTAAAAACCAGAATTGAAGAGGACCTACTGTATGTTGATGGGAGCAGAGGAGTTTCCCAGGGCAAACAAAGCCTCCTCTGCTAGCACTGACCTACATTTACAACCTAAATTCTCATATTGTTTTCATATAATTGTATTAATATATTATCATTAGTCTGTTATCTTTATTTCTTAGCTTTACTCGTTTGTTAGACTGCTTCCAGTATATGTATGTGGATGTTAGAGTTTTTGGTCCAATCAGATTTCAGCATCTCTGTGCTGTCATGTGAATCTGATCGATCCAGGGCTTCTCGACTCGGTAGTGGTGGCTCAAACTATATTAGCTGTGGGACTGTTTGTCTAACCAATCAAATGTGGCGTTCCTCTGTGATATCAGCAATTTTCTGTCCTCTGATTGGTTGGTCAGAGCAAAACCTGTTGAAGCCAACTTCAACTGGCAAACCACATTAATACCTTTAATAATCATCATTTCTGGTCAGTATGATATTGATTTATTTTTTCCCCCCATTTTTTCTTCATGTTTTTTTGGATAAATATGGATTCTGAACTGTTCCCTATGATGTGCATGCAACTGTGTATGTGGCAAATTACATGCGTTTTTGTATCATGTTGATGGTTTCTATAACTGCAACCTGATAGCAGTGGTATTAAGAGGTGGATTAAGTTGGGCAAGTCCCCACTGAAGGACCGTGATACCAAATGCGCGTCCCCCAACTGCTTTTCTGACATAGGCTCATCTTGCAAACAGTCGACTATCATTCACTCTTCTACAGCAGTTTAGGCTCGTCTGGCATATGCACGTCAAGGACTAGGTTCTTGCTAAAGTAACACAAAACACATAATAGTGAATTCTGTGGGGGAATGTATGATGATTTGATGACCTTGAGTGTAAAAAGATAGCACAGCTGTGTCACTTAACACCAGACTTTGCCCACATACGCAGATGAATCTTTTAGACCTTAGAATCAAAAATCAATATAATAGCTTGTAGTAGCGACCAAACTCTCCCCTGTTATGACAGACACTTTATTAGGAACACCTTCGCAATCTAATGACCGTTATTTACATTTGAAACAAGACATTCCTTTAATCTTTGTGTGACTCGGAGAATGAGTGGCAACCTTGATGGTGGAAAATTACTATAGAAATGAAGCCCATTTGTTATTTGTAAATCAACTTAAACAAATAAATCGTTAACTATAATACTGAATGCAGCACAGACCTCTTAGAGCCAAGGTTAAACTACTAAAAAAAAGTGGTTGATCACCCTAATTGTGTTCGTTGGTCCCTGCAGGCTACTTCCTGGTCCCAGAGAATGACGTAAGAAGACGGCACAGTACAATTTTTGATTGTCTCCTTGTGCTTATGTGGGTTTTCTCCAGGTACTCTGTCTTCCTCCAACATTCCAAAAAAAATGTACCTTAGGTTGTAAATCAGGGGTGTGCAAACCTTTACGCTCAAGGGCCTCATTTGATTTTGAAAACAGACAGTTGGGCTTGAATCAGGTAAAAAAAAAAAAAAAAAAAGTTTTTCACAAAGTTTAAATGAGCATGTAAAATATGTAAAACAGTAATTTTTAAAATAGAATAAAAACCACTGGCATTTTCACTTGTGTCATTTATAATGCATTTAATTTAAATTAACCAATTATATAATAAAACAAAAAATGTTTAACGTATATCGCTGGCATGAGGCTGAATCCCCGCATTTCCAAAACCATCACTTTTCAGGACAACAAATTAAAGGCATGTTTGTTGAGTAATTAACATTGCATCATTAAAGAGAGCAAGCTCGACATAGGCATTGATTTATGAAGTAAAATGAAATTGACCAAATTTGGATATGAGGTTTCCCGCCTGACAGTGACAATATGTAAAATTATTCAATTATTGATGTTATCGTTTAATTTTGTTACTTTCAAAGAATCCACGAAACAAAACATTAAATGAAATACATGGATTAAAAAAATTATATGGAGCTGCATATTTTGGGGTGAACAACATGAAAGTTCATCATATGCAACATGCTTTTTTGAGTCAGATTTTGCCATCCTCCAAAAAGACAGAAAACAGATGGAGCTTTTCACTTACGGTAAAAAATACTTCCTGTGCTGTTCAAAGATTAGACAGACAGGAAGGATTAAATAAAAGTGTGTGACCCTCTCGGCAGGGATGAATGAATGAATGGATGAAGTACATGAGTTCAGAAAAGTCACGCTCATACGATCCAGTCATGCATCCGACTTAACATGGGAGTGTGCTCCCTGAGCATCACACTTGCGCCTGTGCCACATCTGCGTCGGCCTCTCTTTGCAGCAGTGGCTTTTGAAAGCACAGATCATCAGGGATTAAGCCGCTATAAGCGCTCTTGCGATTGACTGCGGCCGAACAAGCAGCTGAGGGGGGGTCATTCTTGATCTCCTCCAGTGGATATTGCAACCCAGAGTGCTCCTGCATGATGGCTGCCTCTTGCTCAAAAGTGGTGGGATTAGTATGATGCGTGGATGAAGTGAACACCGCAGTGCTCAAATATACAGTATGTTAGGACTTGGTGTTGTGTAACTGTGCATGAATGGAACTCTGAGTTGGAACAGTACACTTTTGTTTTTAGTCATCTGTTGCATAACTGTAACAAAAAGTAACTCAGACTATCTATATAAAAAAACTGAATATAAAACAATTGTTCTTCCACCTTGCACCCACTATGAATAAGAATGTTTCGTAACATTGTGCCTATGGTCTTAAACCTATAGAAATGATGATGAATCCACTTTTTACCTTCCTTAAATTCAAATTTTCTTCTGTCCAAATTATGGTCCTCCAGTAGTGCTACATGTGTAACATCCAGGTAATCTTTTGCAAACTTCAGATGTGCACCTTTTTTTGACACTAGTGGCTTCCTCTGTGTTTGTTTAATGTTACAGTGGGTACGGAAAGTATTCAGACGCCCTTAAAATGTTCACTCTTTTTTATATTGCAGCCATTTGCCAGCAATTTCAGTTTTTCTTTTTTAATAAATCAGCAAAAAGTTCAACAATTCTGTTTTTTTCTGTCAATATGGGGTGCTGTGTGTACATTAATGAGGAAAAAAAATTAACTTCCATTATTTTAACAAATGGCTGAAATATAACAAAGAGTGAAACATTTAAGGGGGTTTGAAAACTTTACGTACCCACTGTATATGCGCTTATCATGGATATGTCAACAGAGGTGTTAGCACGTGCCAGACATTTTTGTAAGTCTTTAGCCAACACTCTTCTTCACTTAGCATTCTGCACTGTGCTCTCTCTGGCCGTCATCTTTACAGGACGGCCACTCCTAGGGAGAGCAATAAGAAATAGAAAATTGGTCTTATCATTATCTGATGAACATCAACAACAATTTCCAGCTTCATCCATCCAGTCATCCATCCATCCATCCGTTTTCTGAGCCGCTTATCCTCACAAGGGTCGCGGGAGTGCTGGCGGGGTACACCCTGAACTGGTTGCCAGCCAATCGCAGTTCATGCCAGTCAACAATTCTTAATTGTAGGTCTTCTGAGAACTCTTTTGTGTGAGGTTTCAAATCAGACAATGTTGCTTAATAGTTGCCAAATCAAAATTGGTGTGTGATTATTATTATTATTATTATTATTTTAATAGGGCACAGCATCTGCAAATGTTTACATGGTGTCTGAGAAACACTTGAAAACATACTGTAATTGTTTGTGTGATATCAATTTAAAAACAATGTGTTTGTAATTTAGATTAAGGTCAGATTACATTTTAAATTGATAACTTGCATCTGAGCAGTGAGCCTCAAGTCTGACTTCATGATGAGTCTGCTCATCATGAAGTTTTACATTTCGCTAACTGGGTGGCATAGAGGACTCTTAACTGTTATGTATGATTTGTAGAGATTAAATCTATCGTCAGCGTCTACATTGGCCTAATCTATGCCTTCATTTTTCGTTGTATTTAAATCTGGCTAGTTGTTATTCCTGCTTTTCAATTAGAATGCTATTCCTTTCTCACCCCTTTATCTGATTTTTATCCCTCGTTGTTCCTTGCAATTAAATTGTACTTTACTGCGTCTTTGCATCTGCTAATCAACATTTCATACAATGTTATATCCCTATAAGAAAAAAAAATATATTGCATATTATATACACATAGTAGACAACATGTATCCATTAGGTTTTTCTGTTTTAAATTTGAAATTATAATAAATGATTTTGCTATTTTAAAGTGAGTGACCTGTAATGAATTAAAGACAATGGTAAAAACAATACTATTCCATTTTTTATTTTTATTTTTTGTAAACGTATGGAAATGGCCGATGGATGGGGGCGCCATATAAGATTTTGCCTTGGGTACCACATGGGTGTGTCATTTCATGATTTTGCCGCTAGAGGGAGGTAGTGTCCCGCAGTTGTTGGAGCTGTAGCAGCACTTTCCAGATGCATATCAGAGGACAGATGCGGGAGGTAGAGGCAGAACTTGTGAACAATACTTGAGATGTGTTTTTGTTTTTATTTTTTTCCCCTCCGTCAAGATGGTAGATATACAGCGTATGTCCACGTATTATCCCTCATTGTCACGCAAAGCTAAAAGTGTTGCACTGCACGTGGCCAAGATGCAGCTAATATTTGCAATGCCAATCACACTTGTTTTAAAGAGACCTAATACAACAATGTTTACCAACCGTTTTGAGCGCCAGGCACATACTTTACATTAGGAACAAAACATTTACAAAAAATAGATAACTGTACATATGGCAATGACGTAACTTCTGTCACCTCGTGGAAGAGCATTTCTGCCTGTCACTGTATGTTGCTGTCATAGATTGGTGAACAAAGACAATTTCTTTTTCATGTGCCATGGCACACTGGTTGGGAATCACTGTATTAGAACAATCGAAATGTAATAAATACTTTTTAAATAATCATAATAATACAATTACATACCATTACAATGGTTTACTTATAATGAAATTAATTCATACAATTTGTAACCAACTGTGGGCTGGGAGGGTCACTTATGGTGTAGTGGTACAATCGCCTGACTTTGGTGTGGACAGCATGGGTTCAGTTCCCACTCAGTGATGATGCGAATGGTTGTGTGTGTCTATATGTGCCCTGTGACTGACTGGCGACCAGTTCAGGGTGTAGTCTGCCTTTCGCCCGAAGTCAGTTGGGATAGATTTCCAGCGCCCCGTGACCCTAACCGGGATAGGTGGTGTTGAGAATGGATGGATGGATGAGGACTGGGAGCAGTAACTGTAAAATTAGACAGGAACCCAGATTATATATATCTGAAATCATATCAATCCCCAAATGTAATGAAATGAAATACTGTTAACTGATTAAAATGGCTTTAAAGTAGTCAGTTTACTTCAATATGATTACCAACTGTAAATGGATCTCAAACTTACTTCGATGGCTGTATTTAGATTACTCGTTATCATGAATTCTGGCTGTCACATTCACTTTGTTTCCATGTCAACGTGCCCCAACGTAATCAGATCACATTGTTTAATATAATCTTTGCCATTTTCAACCCTGGCTACCAAATTTATTGTAATCAGACACCTCTACGTGATCAAATTGCAGTCAAAAATGAATACGCTTTCCTCAAAGATTACTTCTGTGCAGTTGTTATCAGATTATTGCAGCCGGGTTAATTTCCCTATCAGATTACTTTAACCACCTGTAATTTGATTACTTTTTCCAGATTACAGTTTCACTTTCTCCAAACATCCAGTGTTGCCCCCTGCCCTTCTTTGTCTCATATTGCATCCAGATGTTGCTCAAATTACAACCATGTGCTCTCAACTTTAAATGGTGTAAAACACACACACACACAGACGAACACGCACACATACACGCACGCACACGCACACGCACACACACACACACACACACACACACACACACACACGGTCTTACCTCTGACTGCCCTGCAGATTGACACAATATGCGGCAAACACACACAGTCAGTAAAACGTGAGCAGCCATGTTTTTACAGTATAATTTAACAGTTATGATAGGCCGTCATTCATCCAAAACAGGTTGACACAGCATGAGGGCATTGGGGGCCCAAGGGGGGCACTGCATTTATTATGTACCCTAAAAGCAGTTGAAGAGAAAGAAACGTCTAGCATGGCAACTTTTGCTGGTCATTAAGGATTAAAAGAGGCCATTTAAGAGCCATTTCAGGTCCACTCTGATGGGGGTTGTGCAAACACACTGAATGATGATGACGATGGTGCTCAGTGTGAACGGGCAGGGGGTGCAGCTTTTAGGTAAGATTTATCTTTGAGGGAAGAAGAGGTGAGAGGGTGAGTTAGGGTGAGCTAGCACGTGCAGACGAGGCCTCCGTGAGAGGTTAGGAGCGTAAAGCCATCAATCTGACTTTTGGTGAGCAGAGTTCAACAAGGAAATCAATCACAGCGATCAGAAACATGTTGAACATGCTGCTGGACATGCTCGCGCGATTTCACGCACAAAGACTACCTCACACGGACGGAGCAATTTGATCGTTGCCCTAATCTCCTCTGCCTGGCACGCAGATTGGGTTTCCAAATACGGGCGACGATTCACACTCACAGCTATCGGGGAGGCTCACACTTGTTTTATTTCCTCGCAAGAAGCTATCTTGGCGCTGAACAAAAAAAGGCGCCACAGGGGACCCAGGGAGGCCCAGGCACTTGTTGTGAAGGTGTTAGTGTTCATGTTCACATTCTTCACCTCTGCGACACCTCCAGTGAAAATATGATCTGCACTTTGAAGTCGGCTGAATTATAGCCGTTTTGGAGTGGTGCCATGTGGGGGGAAACCGATGCAACCTTTTGAATAATCCAAACAAAATATTGTGTTTGCTCCCATTTTCCATGAATTGCGCATAGGCAAAAAAAAAAAACCTTGGTTCTCTCAGCTTTGGGACAAAGATTTGTTCAAAACTGTATCAGTGAGCAATATACCATACTATAATATACTTTAGTATACAGCTAATCATCCAGATGTGTAATAAAGAGCAAGATTATTCCTCAAGTAGGAGGCGTTTTTAAAATGTGCAATTTATCTTAAAGAATCCCTTTTATTAGAAACTATTAATTTTAATGTGTTTGTGTAATTTAAGAAAAAATCATTCTGTGATTTATTCACTTTTTGTTTATTTGACTATGACTAGAAACGTAAAAATATGAATGTAATTTGACCCCTTTGAAAAGTAATTCGAGGCTTCATCTTAACATGTTTTCCAACAGATAATAAAATAAATAAATGAGTAAATAAATGGCACATCTGCCTCTAGGTTGGAATCCGGCCTCGGGCCTTCCTGTGTGGAGTCCGCATGTTCTTCCGGTGCTTGCGCGGGTTTCCTCTGGGTACTCGGGCTTCCTCTATGTTTCACAAACATGCAAGTTAGGTAAACAGAAGACTAAATTGTCCATAGGTCGGAAGGTGAGTGCAAAGGCTTGTTTGTCTGTATGTGCCCTGTGATCGGCGGGCTACCAGTCCAGGGTGTGCCCCGCCCGAAGTCAGCTGAGATAGGTTCCCGCTCACCTGTGACCCTAATAAAGATAAGCGGCATAGAAAACGGATGGATGGGTATTTCCCACAGTTACTGATGATAAAGTGGTTTACTCGCCTAATTTACAACTCAACTTTATTCATATCACACTTTCACAACAACAGCAGCTGTAATAAAGGACTGCACAAAACATATAAAAGACAATAATTCAAATAATAATAATAATAATAGAATCATAAATATTTTTTTAAAAAATTCAACCAACGAGTTTTATTACTTAATGAATTACTTACTTTAGATTTTTTCTCTACAATTGTAATCATTAAAATCAAATTATACCATTGTAACCTTTTTTTTAAAATTTAATTTAAAGCATGAAACATATGAAACGTTTGCACCCCCCGGAGCTCAAATTCTAAATGACCACAAAAGAACAGAACCGTCGCTTCAATATGACGCAGGCAATGCATGCTAGGCCCCTTATATGTGATTCTACAACATTTTTACTATGTTTTGAAGGACAGGTGTCATTTCCGTGCCGTCATTTGCAGTGCGCCACCAACCGGGCCTGCGTGGGAAATGAATAGGGCATTCACTAAATATAAAACAATGAGATACTGAAAGCAAGATGTTAGAGAAGCTTATTCAGCATTGTGTCATCTCCTCTAGTAGTGGCTTGACTTTTTTTTTTTTTTTTTTAAACAAAAAAGTTGACGATTATAGCCTTTATAACTATGTCATTATTAGCTTGTCCTTCCCTTGTTGAATGGATGGAAGAAGTCAAATGATTCCTATTGCAGTTCAATGTTGCTCAAGTTTAGTTTGGCAAATAAAAACTGAAATGAAAACTGAAGACTGAAATTGAAAACTTTTGTTTGCATCTAGGAAATCTTACTTCTTTAGTTTGAATTCATGGATAGTTGTAGCAAAACCAAAAGCAAAACAACAAAGTAGCAGCAGGCTGTGCACGCAACTTTCGACGTGGCACATTTTTAATTTAGAAGTCAAACAAGACCGGTACAATTTGCACTAATGCATTCTGATGGCGACAGCTCGGAAGTAAGCTCTCTGAGAAATTAAGTAGGAGCGACGATAATCATAATGTTGAGGAGACAGCAGGGGGTCTGTCGTCTACAGATGAGCTGGGCGGTGGAAAGTCCAAAGTTAATTCTACATTTACTTCCCTGCAGCCTGAGAGCGTAATGACAGTCTTAGCCGATCTGTTTGAGCAGTTGGGTCAGCCGTGGCCTGGCTCCTGTTAAGTCAACAGACAGGACGGCGAGCAGCAAGGAGCAACGCGACAAACCAAAGATCACTCGAGGGTGGGTTGTTGTGCAAGGGTATCATCAGGGGTGTCAAATTTGTTTTCATCGCAGACCACATCGGAGCTATCGTTGCCCTCAGGTAGGCTGGTATAATCACTAAGGGGTGTAATGGTAAGCCACAAATCACGGTACGGTACCTTGGTTTTGAGGTCACGGTGCATACGCAGACCGAATGACTAAATTGGCAACTCACACCCGCACACCAGGTGAGTGACCCTCGCAAACATAACCAACTCGAGCTCTAACCCTTTAACCACAAACAACATGGTGCAATTGTCAAGGAAGAATTGGATTGCACTGGTAACTAGATTTTAATAATACAAAGAGAGGATATGGGTGAAAAATAAAGGAGACAGTGTGGATATTTGCGACGCTTTTGGCAATGACCGCCCTATTCATTGACGGCACTTGTTTATTTTGACGAGACTCTTCACTCTTCCCTTATATAGTAGGTCATATAGTTAAGTATTATTATGAACACAATATACACAGTATAATCAATATGCAGTATTGCTATGTTTTGGCGGCTGGATCTTACTTCATACCCGGATAAGTAATTTTTGTTGTGAAAGCTTACGTGATACGACACAGCATTTTTGATTGGCCATTACATCTGCGATGTTGCGAAGCTGTACACCACTCATGAAAACGCACACCGCCTGACATTTTTGTCATTTTTGACCGTGTTGCTTGGTGGGAACAAAATGCAAAACAAACTTCTTAGCTTTTGCTTTAACAACGACAAATGTAATGCCTTTTAAATTAAACATCAAAATGTGAAATGTTTTCTTTTTTGGAAAGTCCAACATCAATAGTGTGTTAGTAGTTAGTTTTCTTTTTAGGAATTGAAGGATGTAGACAGTTTAAATTATTTTGGTATAAATTCCCTATTAATGCCATATATAATTGCTTTGACTCCATCTCAGGAGCCCAGTGGAGGCTTTTTAAATGTTACTGGAAGTTGCTTTTGTACCACACTACTTTTTTTTTTTTTTTTTTTATAAACATGGCTAGCCATGATGTCGGCGAGCCTGAAGCTCGACTGCACTGTTTGTTTACAGATAAGGTTACCCTTCTTGCTTCTACCCTAGTACAGTATGTTCTATGTGAGATATTCAGTCATCATATTACATAATTGTCCCTGAATTTGGTTATTTCTTTATTTTAAGGTGGAAGTCAAGAACATTTTTGCGGGCCCCATAAAATGGCGTGAAGGACCAGATCGAGCCCGTGGGCCTTGAGTTTTACACCAGTGATTTAAGGTGAAGCGCCATCTACATGGGCTGCTTGATCCACAAACATCAAGACACTTGGATCAAAATGTCTGCCAAAGGAAATCTGGCTCCAATGAGATCTGGCAGCTGAGATTTGCATTTGATTTAATTTGAAATCTAAATGTCCTTCTTTCTGCTTCCAAGGGCGAGAAAGAAGAACGAGAAGCCAAATTAGCTCAGTCATGTTTGATTATAAAGGGAGTGTAATATAAATACAGTGGCGCCTCCCAAGAGTTGAATGGTCCAATGTGGAATTCAACTCATACGAAATGTCAAGCGTTCTAACCGCTGTGTTGTTTTTACTTTTCACTACTAACAGTGATTATCTTTTTCCCACTTGTATGACAGTAAGTATGTCAAAAAATGGGATGCGTGATGCGACTCTCTGACGCCAGTCGCCTTTGCATTACAACATCCATCCGTTTTCTATGGCACTTGTTCTCATTGGGCTCACGGGTCAGCTGGCGCCTGTCCCAGATGACTTTGGGCGAGAGGCGGTGTGCAACCAGGATCGGGTGCAACAATCACACATTGCAGTTAAGACGGACGGTTTTAATATTAACATGGGTTGACTCCATTGGTTACGGAGGCCTGGAAGTGTAAAACAATATAACAAATTGTGAAACACTTTTACATTTCAGAAAACAAATTAACAAAAACCGAAACACTTTTACATTTCAGAAAACAAATTAACAACAACCCGAAACACTTTTACATTTCAGAAAACACATGATCAAAAGCAGTAACACTTTTACAAAAGACAAAACAAATTACAATTGAGAAAACCCGGAAAGGGAACGTCCCATTTCACAGACATTCTTAGAAATCCCACACCCTTTCTTGGCAAGACCCACACCGCTTCAACATGATTGGCTCCTGCATCACGGGAAGGGTTGTAACACATGGTAACACAATTAAGCATTGTAACGTTACAATAGCCTATAACATAGACTATGATGGTGACAGTTTGACCATGTAGCATATCGTCGCTTTTGGGCGGAATCCGCGCACATCCAAAATTGCTACTTTTCAGCAAATCATAAAATGCCATCTCTCTTGAGTTACCATGCAAGATTTTATTTAACCTTATATTGCTATCATATAGAGGTGCGCGCCAACACAAGCTTGACACCACTCCAAAATCATATTCAATTGCTAATTTATTATGCTGTCATTGATCAAAGTTTGCTCTCATGCAGAACCCCCTGACCAGACAAAAATAATTGAATACGTCACAAAAAAAATCATCTTCCCAAACTCAGTGCAATAAATAAAACTACTGTATGAGCTGACGAAGTAGTTTAATAGGCGGAAATGAATCTGCACGTACTTAACTTCATGGCTGACCAGCTCCTTCTGCACAGAAGCGTTACAGCGATCCATTTTTAACAAAATAGGATTATTCAAATGAATGTAACCTGTTTTCAATCGTTATTGTATAAAGAAACATCGAGACTTTTAATTTTGATGTGACATAATGCTGCACAGGTCCCGCCGAGTGAGGGAAGAGGGCAGCTTTTAAAAGACTTTCAGACAGTTGAGCTCTCAAGAGAGTTAATCAATTTGTTTCCAAGCTATTTTCGACACCTAACATTGGCTACTAATGCGTAAAAGTAACAGAAGACGTAGGAATGAGACCAATCATATTGATTTGTGAAAAAAATAAGTAATTGACTATATTTGGACATTTGAGGTTTCTGCCCAACAGCGACGATATTCGAGCAGGCCCCAACCGCATATTCACGGTTGGGCATTCACAAATTCATCAATTCGCAGACTTTTCAAAAAAAATCTATCCAGTATTACATGGAAACCCTAGTTTATTCGTGCTTTTTTTTTTTTTTTTTTTTATAAATCCGATCACAGCTCGTTTGTAGGTTTTACTACAACAAATAAATTCAAGGCAGTTATGATTTATCGTAGGGCAGGTTCCTTTCTCCCGCAAATAGTGGGGGTCCACTGTACTTTTAATTTCATTATTTTAGGGCAGCATAGTGACAGTGATTAGCACGTCGGACTCACAAATCTGAGGATTGGGGGAGAATCTTGGCTCCGGACTTTACATGTTCTTCTGCTTACGTGGGGGTTTCTCTTCAGGTACTCTGGCTTCTTTTCAATTCCAGAAACATGAAAGTTCGGCTTATTGAAGCTTAAACCGTCCTTTGGCATGCATGCTAGTATGAATGCTGTTTTTCTAAATGTGCCCTGACGACCAGCCCAGGGTGAGTACCGCCTCTCGCGCAATGTCAATGTCTCAAAACCTCCTCCAACCCCTTTCCCCCTTATGCTTTCAAATCCACATCATACCCGTCTCACATTCTACGTACATCTGAATGCATTTGCACAGAAGTAGGATGAGAAACCCGATGAGCTTCATATAGTTTTAAGTAATATAAACACAGTTATACACAAATTACTGCACTTTTCCCCCCCATTGATTAGTTTACATATGGGCAATGTGTGATATACATTTGTAACAGTAGTAGAACTATTTTCTTTCCATACAGGATCACATGCGGTTTCCCCGACCCTTCCCCCCCTTTTCCATACAAACACACACACAAGCACACACATGTACCTGTCCCACTGACAGACCCCACCATGCATACACAGACCCACACTTGAATGCACACAGGAATGCGAGTGGAATGACACAATCCACCCAACGCAAAAAGCTGGTTGGCCTGCTCGCTAATGAATAGCCATTCAGACAGCGGGACAAAGCTGCAGCTGGATTTGCGCTATACAGCGAGGTCAAGGGTCACTCCAAGCACTGACAGAAGTAGAAACCAGAGATGAAGGCAGGGCTCTCCTTTGATTAAACAAAAATATATGTCCTTTATTTACATCCGCTGCTTGGGCGCTTCTGGGCCACACAAGAGCATCAGAAGCAGAGTAATGACTCAGAAAAGAGATAATCAAAGTGCATTAATCAGCGAGACTTCCAAAAAGTCCCGGCAGGTTAGCTTGGTCATGGTAAGAAGCAGAGAGCGAGAGTTTAAGCCTTTTCTTCCTCTCTGTGAGCCGAACTGACCCTGAGGCAGAGGAGAAGAAAAGAACATCTCCTGATTAAAAAGGGCTGAGGACCAGGAAGCGAAACATAGGAGAGGACAAATGCTGTCTGGAAGAACACAAGCCGTGAGTCAGCCTCAGTATTGCTCCCTTATTAATAAGTGGCGGAATAGATGAGAGAGAGCGAGAGATAGAGAGAGAGAGAGAGAGAGAGAGAGAGAGAGAGAGAGAGAGAGAGAGAGAGAGAGAGAGAGAGAGAGGTTGAAAAACACCCCATTAGCTCTTTTTTGATACGAACAAGAGAGACAAGGAGCTTCAACTTCACATCTGTTAGCAATGAAAAGAACTTTTACAACATGGAGGTTGAAACCTATCTGGAAATGTCTTTGGTCAAAAGGTGGATCTGCTTTATTGGACCGATTAGACTTTAAGACAGAAGTCACAGCAGGGTCACGTGGGCCTGTCAGAAGAGACTGAAGACAGGCTAATGACGTGAATTTTCACTTTAAGGCCACATGGGGACTCTGTGACGTCATCTCAGTGTACTGTAGAAAGGACCACTGAAAGGGGCCAACACAATCTTTCCAAACACATTGTTCAAATTATGAAACATAAAAAGGAAAAGAAATAATAGTAAAAAGAACTAATATGTTCCACATTCAAACTGTTGCAATCACGATAACTTTAGTAACTGGAAAATCAGCATTTTAAGTAACTTTTGAATATTCTTTATAGGTCGGTAACACTTTTTTTCAGACCGATACCAGTACGAGTATTCACTCAAGTACCTACCGATACAGTGTACCAATACCACTTGTACTTTTGATGCATAAAATTTCAATTAACACAATCACAGATAATTGTGAAGTAAAACAACATCAATTACTGACCCTTTCATGATGCATGACATTGGCGTAGGTAGCACTGGAGCTATCAAACAAGTGTTAAAACTTAGATTCGATTAGATGGCCTTAAAATATATATATATATATATATTTTTTTTTTTTTTCACAAATCTCTGATTTATAATTTTAATCATATCTGGCCCCTACGGAAAAACTAAATGACGATTATATGAAATTACCCCCAGCATTAACTTGTAAGAACTTCCACAGAAATAATATAAATAAACATTTTGTCTTTATAGCGGCACATCCGCCTCACCGTTCTGAGGACCCGGGTTCAAATCTGGCCGCACCTGTGTGGAGTTTGCATGTTCTCCCCATGCCTGCGTGGGTTTTCTCCAGGTACTCCAGTTTCCACCCACATCCCAAAAACATCCATGGTAGGTTGATTGAAGACTAAATTGCCCGTAGGTGTGAACGTGCGTGCGAATGGTTGTTTGTTTATATGTGCCCTACGATTGGCTGGTGACCAGTTCAAGGTGTACGCCGCCTCTCGCCCGAAGATAGCTGGGATAGGCTCCAGCACGCCCGTGACCCTAGTGAGGATAAGCGGTAAGGAAAATGGATGGATGGATGGATGGATTTTGTCTTTACAGTTGATGGTAAATTAAGTGCTTCCTTTTGGAGAAAAATTGGCCTGTATCGTCAAAACATGTAGGTTAGCACGAGCTTTTAAAAAAAAAAAAAAAAAAAAAAAAAAAAAAAAATGAACCGTCAAACTGCGTGGCTCAGCTGGTGTCTGTTGTCGTGATTTACGCCGCCCGCACCCCCTCCAACTCTCTGTCTTTTCTCATGTAGAGTTGTACAAGTGAGACAAGGCATCCTCTGCAAAATATTTGTGGCCTGGATGCACATAGCTTAGGTCAAAAGTTTCCGACATGTCGATAAATCACTGCTTTTGCAACGGTTAAATAGGCAGAGTCTTTGGCAATGTTAAGTGCGATTGACTCCACAATTGCCTTTCATTGGGCTCCTTTCTCATAATACAGAAAACGTCAAATTCTGCTTGTGTTGTCCGTTTCACAAGTTAAAAAATAAATTAAAAAAAGAAGCAAAAGAGGCATTGGAAAACTCACTAAATCTAGTGACAAAGTTGCTAATTTAGCAACACTGACTGTGCTTTTGTAAACTCGCTCACTGTTTTCAGCCATGTTGTTGGTGGAAGCAGTGCACATAAGCGGGAACGCCGGAAGCCTTAAAAAAATACACTTGAATTAATCAGTTAAATCATGTTAATTGTCCAGTCCTAAAAAAAGCAATTGTTTTGTTGGCCAAATTATCACAAACAGTGAGTCTCTTCACATTATGACTAAATAGATCAGACTTTGCAGTGTGTAGTATATGATCCTGTTCCTCTTTTATTATTAATGTCCAGTTCACATGAATGATTGCACGGTCATTGTCACATTACCTCTTCGTTATACAGTAGGTAGTCTTCTGTAATTTAGGTAGTCTTCTGTGACGGCATCACAAAAAACCAACCAAGAAAAACCCCACTTGTACTCAACTTCTAAATTGTTGTGTGACTTTTGAGGCATATTTTCCCCCAAACGTCAGTTGATTTTTAAGCTGTTTAGGGCGTTTGAATTGCTGTTTGTATTTACTGACAAATAAAAAAATCTTAGACAATGAATATTTATGGGCATCTTTATTTATGAATACTGAATACAAATTAGCCTACACACAACAATAATCAAACATATCTTTTTATCTATTATGTCAAAGTGGAGTATATTGAGATCTTCAATATGAAGACCACATTTCCACGATCCCTCAAAAGGAACGTCTGACATACTTGCAGTGTACATCCCCAATGCTTTGTATGAAGGCTTGCCATGGTTTAGATGAGCATTAGAAAAGATGGCACACCTAGCACCAGTTTGATTTACACTGATTGGAGTATTGAGTCCACTCTGTATTGATTATAAAAGTGCAGCCATAAAATGGCCACACACTTCCTGCACCTCAGTTCGGCGGCTTCTTGTTAATCAGCGAGGGTTAATTGCACCTCAATCTTCTTACAGCCACAGAAAATGATCCCAGATGATAGAAAAGCCATATTTAAGCTCCTGTGATCGACAATCTGCCCCATCAGGTACAGCGAGGAAGGGGTGAGGGTTTTGCATTCTGCACTAACTCACTTACAGTATCTTCAGTGGTGCAAATTAAAATCCAAAATGCCAACTAAAAAGGGATTCTGTGTTTTATGGGCAGAGAATGAACCATTTAGAAAGAAGTGGTGTGCATTTTTGTATCCGACATGGCTGTTTGGCAGGATGCATTGCCCCCCATGCACTGCAGTGCTGTCAGCCTCCTGGGGGACGTTATGCAAACTAATTGCCATAAATGCCACAAAGACTGTTCTTACCCTTTAAAAAGATGCAACATCTTGGGAGTAAAAACAAAACAAAAAAAACGGAATTACAATCACTTTTTCCCAGGCGCTTGTAGTCAGTAAGACAAGGAGGGGTGGTGGTGCTAGTCAAACAGCAGCTCTGTGGAGTTATTAGCATTCCTTTCTGAAACCAGGGTATTCGGCACACTGGGTGCATTATTTGTAATCTGAGTCTTTAAGAAGACTTTTTGTACAGCTTGAGGCAAAAACTGAAACAATGTACAATGTTTCCAAAAAATAACATTATAAAAATTGTTGCTGTACATTTAAATGAGGCAAAATATTCTTTTTTTTCTTTTCTTTTTCTTCACAAAAAAACAAACAAACACAATGACACCGGAAGATAATGAATGTGACATCAGCACTGACAATTGAGGCCAGAAAGCTTTCTGGTCATGTTTGGTCCATGTTCAAGTTTCCATAAAAAGCATGCTGCAGAAATGTCCCACTGCCGGAAAAAAAAAAAAAACGCGTGAACGGATATTAGAATCCCTCTGAGGCGACAAGTGCTGATATGTCTCTCTCTTTTTCTCCTTCCACGCTAACGCTAGAACCAGACGGAGGAAGATGAAAGGAGCTATGATGACAAGCGAGCACAGCAAAGCCTGCTTTACACGCTACACCTGAGTAAAGAGAGGTCACGTTGAAATCAAATGAATTATAAAAAAAAAAAAAAAAAAAAAAAAAAAAAAAAAAAAAAAAAAAAAATCCCACACAGTTCAAGTGTTCAAATCTTGATATGAAAGCTGTGATCCAGATGGAAGCAGACATGTGTGAGTGGTTCTTGTGTGTATTAACACAACCGTGTGAGACCTTTTCTTTGGCCTTTAACTTCTTTGCTGCATTTGACAAGCAGATGCTTTTCATCACGGCGTTCTTTATGCTTCTCTCTTAGCTTGGCACTTGAAATGGGGGTCCTTTGACATATAAGCACGGCCCACTAAGCGAGGAGTCCTTCTGCACGTGTCAGCGTCGTCTGTGATGATTGAGTCTCCAGGCAAGTCTCACTGATTCTTGCTTTTCCAGGTGATTAATAATAAATTCTGCCAATGTGTCGCTTCTGGTCCAACATAGGTCATGTGAGATGATCCAGAGTGCCCTGGACTCATTTTCTGACATCCGTATTCAGGTAAGCTAGAAGGTCACAGGTGCTGTGCTCTTGTTTTGGAAGTTCATGGTCTGGATGCTGGAGAGGATCTTCCTCTGATGGCCGGCCAAAGTCACCCCCATGTGCAGCAAGTCTCTGACAAGGGGGGGGGGAAATAAATAATTACTTTCAGTTCAAAAACTAACTTCGTGTTGACAAAACACTGAAAAGGAGATTGAATGCCGAGAGATGCTGCCACAGAAACAAAACCCATAAAGAAGGGATGAAGTGAGGACTATATATCTTAAAGAGCGCATGATAACATAAAATAAATCCAATAAAAAACAATTAAAAAAAGAAATAAATAAAAAAAGAAAAAAGGCAAAATAAAATAATCTTTGACAAATAAATAAATTTGCTAATAGGTGAACCGGGAATATGCGTTGGTCAACTGTATTTGTATTTATTTTTTGAGAAAATAACTGTCTTGAAAAAGCAGCACATTTTCTTCTTAACTTGCATTTGAAGAACAGCTTTAAAGTTAGAAGTCTTTAAAACAGTAATGTACTGACTGTGTTGTGAGCTGGCCCAGCTGCTCCACGGTAGTGAGCCCGGCTTGCAGGAAGCTGTCCTCGTAGCGCTCCATCTTGATGGCCCTCAACCATTCCCCCACCGAGGCACAGGACGAGAGGGCCATCGGCGACCGCTGGCCGAGCAGTGGGTAGGATGGTCTACAAAAAGGAGGAAACAAAGGAAGAGTGTCACCAAAACAACATGGAGCAGCTTACATACTTGTCCTGCAACCACATTCCTGTCCACATGCAGAGATATAATGTGAGGCCGCATGATTGACATGGACAAACAATGGGGCGTATCAGGGGTGGAGTGTCCTCTGCTGTATGCGAGCTGGGGGACAGCTAAAATGTGGATGGAGGGAAACGTGCACAGCAAGCTGCTGACAGGTCACAGCAGGACTTGAGGGTGCTACGTCAGACTGAGCAGCAGGAGGGGGATGCCTGTCACATGACAGACATGACCGAGGAAACGGCACGAAAGGACACGCACGCTCGTCGCCGCCACTCCTAATCTGACCGCCGACCTGTCAGTCAACCGAACAAGCGTGCGTCAACTCACCCCGCTCCCTCCTGGGCGACTATTTTCAGCGACGCGGGGTTCCGGATCAGTTTGTCCAAGGAACTGACGAGTTCGGCGAAGCGAGGCCGCGCGGACCGATCCTTCTGCCAGCAGTCCAGCATTAGCTGGTGCAGGTGGGTGGGGCAGTCAGGAGGAGGGGGCAGCCGATAGTCCTGCTCGATAGCATTGATTACCTGGACGGGAGGAATTATATAATTATATTCAATTATTATGGACTGGTTTGGAAGCCAAACACTAAGATAGTGGATATTCTATGGAGCAGTCTCATTATATGAGCTTGGACTATTTCTTGATTCTTCAACTTAAACATTTAAAACTAACTATATACAGTGAACATCAAATATTTGTAGAAATGGGGACAGAACCAGAAAAGTATTGACGCCCCCTTAAAAATGTCTATAAATGCCTATATAGTTTAAACTGTAAATAGACAACAAAATATGATCCAAGACTCTTAACAGTGTTCTCCTGCTCCGCTTTATCAGTTTTATTTGAAGCGATCGTTTTTAAGAGTATTACTTAACTCATTCACTGCCATTGACGGCTGTTGAATTAAAATATACATGTTAACATGGAGGCCTGGCAGTGATTAATTACTTTAGAGCCAAATTCAGTAATGCACTTGTCAGGCATTTATTGAATTGCGGGAGAAGAGAAACACATGAAGACAATGAGCACACTCAAGTTGTCGGCTGCAATTCACACCCAGACTCGCGGATGCCACACCAGGCCCCGTTTAAAGGCACATGCAGTTATACAGACACGACAATACCTCCAGTATTTTCACTTCCAACAATGTGTTTAAAAAGTGTGTTTATATAATTTTAAATGTGTTTTACAGTTTTTCTCTGTTGCTTTGTACACTTCTCAAAGACCTCTGTATTTTGTTAGCTTGAGGTTTTTGTCAGCCACACAGCAGAGGAAAACCTTACACGTGACACAGACTCTCTGTAACTTCCACAAACAACTCGGGCAAAACTTACCTCCTCCTAGCCAACTGAATATCGTCATCACTCAGTCAAGATGTATTGCTTCAACATACTTCCTTGACACCAATAATTACTTTCCCATTAGCTAGGGCTTTGGTGCCATCTTTTGGCATCTTCAGGCATTACAGAAAAAGCTCAAAAATATGCCGAAATGTTGCGAATAGGTGATTTTTCATTGAATAGCTGGGGATTGGTTCCCCAGAAAAGAATGTGAATAGATGAATTTGTAAATAGTGAACCTTGACGAGGCAAAGGTTCACTGTACATAGGAGTTACAATCATTAAGATGCAACATCTGATTCCAATAATAGAGCTACATCCAAAAGTCTATTTTAATAATGCTAAAACTTGCTTTAGATTTACACTGTCAAGACAGTACAGGAAGTCCTTGAGTTACGACGTACTCGACCTACGACGTTTCGACTTTACGACACCCGTGCCTCGCCGCCATTTTGTCTTCAGCACCATAGTGTTTCTGCTTAGGTAGTGCATAGTGCTTGTCTGTGTTTGTGCGCCGGGAGTATCTTTGCCATTTTCGCCCTCCTTTTTTCACATTCTCACCAGTAATGGTAAGTACAGCATCTTATTGTTTTTATTTTAATGTATTTTAAATTCTTTCTATGAAGTGTTAACCATTCCTGCTACAGTCACCTGACCATGGTCGGGAGACGCAGGGGATAACTCCCTTCTCTCGTTGCACAGCTGAGCTGGGTGGCAGCAACAATAAAGGCACGAAACACCGATTTGCTGCTTTAATGGCTTTATTAGCTCTTCTGCACATTCAACGTCAACGGGTCCTCCGCTAATCGCTACTCTTCCCCGGTCGCCGTCACTACACTTGCTACTGTACACACTCGCTCACTACTGTACACGGCGCATACTCCTTCCTCCTTCACAGTCCCGCCGGACGACGCCTGCGCAGTCCCGTCTCACTCACACACGTCCACACACGCTGAGCTTGCTGTCACAATCACATGGGACAATACCCATAACAGAAGTATTTCACCGTAAATTTCGACTTTAACGGTGAAATCCGACTTACGCGGAAATTCGTGTTATGTCGCCAGCGTAGGAACGGAACTCGTTCGTAAATCGAGGACTTCCTGTACTTATTGCTCATATTTGTGTATTTTTGTGGATGTGTTATTTATCATACTTATGTTTACTTTATTTAGCTAAGCTATAGGGGACAAAGCATGACATTACACTTCATCATAGCTCCAAACTACAACCACAACAAACATATTTTTAAAGGAATACCTCCGACAGTGTCAATTAAAACAGTGTTATTATCTTTGTAAAGTCAATCATTTTGCTACAGCTGTTGTAGCAGATCTCCTTTGATTGTGCTGTTGTACCTAATGATGTAGCCACTGACTGCAGCTTAGTTAAGAACATCCTGACATAGATACTGTCATAAACTCACATCTTGGTTGCTCATGTCCCAGTAGGGCCTCTCTCCAAAGGACATGACCTCCCACATGACGATACCATAGCTCCACACATCTGAGGCTGACGTGAACTTTCTGAAGGCAATTGCCTCTGGCGCTGTCCAGCGGATTGGGATCTTCCCTCCCTGCACAAGTGCAAAGACTTTATGTACACTTTTACTACTAGATTATGATATAAAATAATGTTTGGATTTAATATCTACACAACGAAATTAGATTTACTAAAGATGTTTTTTTTTTATACATTTCTTGTACTGGATCACATTATATTGTGCAGGTAAACATACAGTAGAAGCATATGCATCAGTGTCGTCTCGTTAGTGTAGGGATTAACTTGCAGTTAGTTCGTTATTTGTATTGTATTGTACTGACATTTAATGCAGTGGTTCCCAACCACTATTCCACAGCACATAAGTGTGATGCGAGAGATCATCAAGTGTGCAGGAAACTGTCCAATTTCACCTTTTTTTGCCCCAAAATTATTTATTTACTACAAATAATGTATCTGTGTTCAATCTACTGTATCTATGCCAGCGACACGTAGTGACAGGCAGAACAATTAAATGCTATTCCATGTGATGGCAGAAGGTTCGATTAATGGCTTCATGCAAGTAAATCAGCTCTGTGTTTAACTAAATAGACCCAGATTTAACACTGAGTAAGTCATTTGATTGTTGGGAAACACTGAATGCTACATATAGTATTAATTTGTCTCGCCATTCATTAAGTGAGCTTACCAGGGAGCTGGTGTAGGTTGGGTCAGAGGAGTTCTCTTGCAGGAAGCGTGACAAGCCAAAGTCAGACACCTTGCACACCAGGTTGCTGTTGATCAGGATGTTGCGTGCCGCCAGGTCTCGGTGGACGTAGCTCATCTCTGCAAGGTATTTCATGCCTGAGGCGATGCCGCGCAGCATCCCCACCAGCTGGATGGGTGTGAACTGGCTGTCATTAAGCTACAAGGAGAGCGGAGAAAGAGCGGTTTTATTTAGTAAGAGAACCCAACGAGAGAGCACTACTGTCGCCGCGGTGCGATTTTGGCACAAACTGACCCGTAGAAAAGAATCCAGAGCACCGTTCTCCATAAACTCGGTGAGGATCATGACCGGACAGCTGGCTGTGATGATGCCCTCCAGGTGTATTATGTTGGGGTGCTGGAACTGGCCCATGATGGACGCCTCGGACAGAAAGTCGCGCCGCTGCTTCTCTGTGTAGCCGCCTTTTAGAGTCTTTATCGCTACGTAGTTTTCTTTTTTCCCGGGGACCCTCAGTCGCCCTCGGCACACCTCCCCAAACTCCCCTGTCACGACACAGACACATAAACACATTTAGCCACTTTACAAAGGAGCTTATATCATTAGGAGGACGAGGTAATGTAAAGCTTGCTTGCAGCATGTACTGCCCTTTGGTTTGAATAGGAGCTGTTAATACTAACATGTTTATCAGTTAATAGCTTTGTGCTGCAATATTGAATTCAGCCTGATAAAGAAGAATAACAGAAATTGCGTTTAAATGTCACTGAATACATTTAACTTAGTAAATTAGATTTACTCCAAATAATGACATTTCAAAAGAAGATAATCTGCATCCAAAAAGAACATGGGTAAAACAAAAGTTTTATTCAATGTCAAACGCATACAGCTGGCAGCTTACCGGCTCCGATAACCTCCTCTATCTTCACAAAGGAAACATCGATTTCCTTGGCAAATTCGCGCACTGCCTCATTCGGGTCCTCGTAGGTGAAGGGGTCGATATAAACCTTGACCCCTACACAAGAGTAAAGCAAACAAAGTCGTGGGAAAGGAAGAGAAAACAAAGGTTAGAGAAGTATAAGCAGCGACAAGCGCCGTCAAGATTAAAGGAGGCTTTTTCATGATGTTAGCACATTGTAATGAACGCATTACCTTGGCCTACTAAGTACTGGCTGTTTTTGTCGCTCAGTTCTGGATCCTTTATACGGCTGTGTCTGCTGTAGGTAGACAGTGACAAAATAAGATTAGACGAGATAAGAGATGCACATTTGGCTTAGTTTTTTTTAATCATTTCTACAAAGACTGCCATGCTCCATTCGTCAAATGCGAGGCAAATTATATTAATGCAAATGATCAGATGTAGAAGATGAAGAAACAACAAAATCACTCACGGGCTGAAATTAAAAAAAAAAAAAAAAAAAAGAATATGCAGAAAACCCCCCCATTGATGCCTTGATTATTTGGCGTGAAAAAGAAGGCATATATATGCATTTATCATAAATGAAAACCATGTACAGTGTTCCCTCGCCACTTCGCGCTTCACGTTTTGCGGCTTTAGTGCTTCAAGGATTTTTTCCAAAATATTCATCAAAAAAAAAAATAATCAAAAAATTAAAATGAAAAAATACAGCCATATCAGCAGCCATATTGCGGAAAGACGCGTTGTTTCATGTTGAGCCACGAGAGAGAAGGTTTCACTGCATGCCAAACAAAGAGATGAGTTGACTCAGAGGCTTTGTACATGCCTGTACTGTAATGTACATGCCACGGGCACACATACAAGCGCGTGATTGGTTCCCGGCGCGACATCGACCAACGAGAGCACGAGTGGATTTATCCCGTGAGCTGATTGGTTGCGCATCATCGCAGCCTCACCCAGCATCTTCCCTTGCTGTGTCTCGCCAGTCTCATCCACGCTGTTGACTGTCTCGCATACTGTATCTTAGTGTTGTGTTCGTGATAACGTTTTTGGTTTATGCGATAACTTATTTTGATTAGTTAAGCCCTTACAATGCCGCCTAAGCGCTGTGAGGTTTTTCACCTTTTGCAGGGGGTTCTGGTCCCCATTAACCGTGAAAAACGAGGGATGACTGTATCCCCAAATAAAGGACTTTTTGTTTTTAAGACAACACAAGTGATAATAGACAATGATCCTATTTGGAGGCTAGCTAAGTAAAAATATCAGACGATGGTCGTGTTTTTCCCCATGTTTTGTATTTTCTCTGTGACCCATCATTTTTGAGTAAAGAAAATTACATGCATTTGACACATAATTAATTATGATACTGTAAGACTATCAGCCATGTAGCTACTTGAGTCCTACCGTCCCCCTTGGAGTCTCTCTCCCACCTCATAAGCCTAAAATAGCATTAATGTACCACCCTTAGAAGTAGACCTGGGCCTTTGCCACCGGTCTGTGATTGTGTGTGTGTGCGCGTTTGTTTGTGTGTGCGTGTGTCACAAGGTCACTGCTATTGTTCTCCTGTCCTGTGGAAACAGGGCTGGGACGCCTGCATCCTGTCTCTCCTTGCCTACTACCTCCACCGTCATCACAACCTCTCTCACCCACATAAAAGTACATAAACAGACACACATTCACACACACTTTCTCTACTTGAGATGGCATCGGACACAGTTTACTCAAACAATGAAGCCTAAGGAACGTGTCCTAATGAACAGGATAAGTTTTAGCTGTGTAAGCAAAACATGTGCAGCACTTTGCTTCACAAAGAGATATAATGCAAGACAACAAATGATTCCCATAAACAACAGAACAAAGTGGTGCTAGACAATAAACGTCACATTCCCTCCATTTTTCCATTTCCTGTTATTCTTGCAGTGTCTGTGTCTCCTCCTCCCATGCGCTCACCGTATGCAGTAAGCAGCCACAAAGATGAAAGTGACGAGCAGCAGCATCCCGATGGCGATAAGGATGCCCGGCACCAAGAACTGGGAAGAAGAGTCAATTCCTGGCAGAGTAGAACAGAGCAGAGAATTAAGGCAGCCACAGAAGTCAAGGGAGGAGATTTACATCAACAGAGCACACAAGTATGAGATGAGCAGGAAATGAAGAGAAGCAGGAAAAGAACTAGAATGTATTGTACGATTGTAAGTGCAAGGATGACATTAATTTCATTTTAAGAGATTACGCAGACACACACTTGGAACATTTTAAAAGCCAAGTGAGAAAAATGAAGTCTTTCTTTTTAACTTCCCACAAGGAGGCTATGGTTTCATTACATTTAGTATTTAGTGAGTGAGATTACACAAAAAATAAACTCTGGAGGGTTGGGGCATAAGTAAAGGCAGAACCCATTAAATGTTGGTGCAGACTCCGGAATGTTTTAACTTTTCCTAACATAGGAAGATGTTAAGTTTTTACCATGAATAATGCATGGGTTTTAATGACACATGCAGGAGGTGAACAGGGTCGTTTGTCATTGGCAGTGTTCTATGTTCACATGAGTGCCTTTGTGGTTTCTATACTTTTGTATTTGTTTTTGTATTACCATCAGGCAGGGTGCGGAAGACTGCTGCAGGACTGAAGCTGCCATAACCAGCCATGGTGCGCGCTCGGACCTGCACTTCATACTGAGTGGCCCTGCGGAGGTCCGTCAGCACGGCCTGGTTTCTGTTACTCTCCGTGTAGTGGCACGGATCATCACTGTGCCGCTCCTATGCTCAGAATGAAAACACAGTTTGGCAGGGATGGAGGTGTGAGTGAAACAGCAACGACTGAGGAGACGACAGACCCGTCAAACAAGGGAGCCAGACAGCTATAATACCGCATTTGTGCTTTTAACACAACTTGTAATTCCGGTGGTCTCAGCCAAAACTAATCAAGACTTGTTGAATTTAATTACAGAGACTTTAAGAAGATAATTGCATGATGATAACAACAAAATTAATATTTCTCAAAGGACACTGCATTTTAATACAATTCTGCCTTATAGAGATAACATTGCTGAATTGTGATTACTCTAAGAATGTTTACTATTGTGCAGATTATACTTTTCAGTACATCCTACTGAAAGGTGCTCTGTGACAGAGTGACTAATAATGTGGTTACTTTAGTCAACCAGATAAGTTGTATTCCATAAAGCAACAACTGTAATAATAATTACTTGTTTAATTATCTCCCTGGCAGCATTGAGTAAAATTCAAGAGAATTTTTGATACAGTTCTTGTATTGGATGTCATTATATGTTAGTGTTACAACCTCGTGGCCAACTAGCAAAAAGACAAGTTCTAAAATATTAGTTTACTTGCATGTGTTTTAAAGGAAGCTCGTACCTTCTCACAGTAGCGGAGTTGATACTGCAGAATGGTGTAGTGCGGCTGCACAGGGACGGACCAGTGAAGAGTTAGGCTGCTCTCTGTGGAGTCACTCTTACGAATCACAGACACCAGTGACGGCACTGCGAGGGCAGCAGAAGACAATTAAAACCCGGCCGTATTATCCCACACCCGTCTAGCAATTATCAGCTGCTTCTTACCATCATAGCTGGTGGTGATGTTGACACCCTCGCTTGAGGGGTCCTTGCCGCTGAACTGGGACACCCCATTGAGAGCCTGGATGGCAAAAGTGTATGTGGTGTGAGGCAGCAGGCCCCACACCTCCACCTTGCGACTCGTCAGGCCGTGCTGAGCAGGGCGGTAGCTGATGCTGTCGCCGCAGGACACGCATGAGCCCCTCGGCGTCCTGCACATGAGGCACCTGATGCTGTAGCTGAGGTCTGCTCTGCCGCCATTGTCCAGAGGTTCGTTCCACTCCAATCGTAGCGAAGTGCCGTTAATCTGGGAGGCGATGCTGCGTGGTGCTGAGGGAGGTCCTGGGGGGAAAATGTTAATAATTAACAAACTACTATAACAATGGAATTCGGGTTATTGTACAAAGTGGAATTAAGGCACATTCTAAGCACTTACAAGATTAATTTTCATGCTCTATTGGCACACTACAACTGTGCAAAATTACACATTAAACTATATATTAAAGTGTTTCACATTAAAAGACATTAGCATTCTACAAACAAACCAAATTGTTTCCTAATAGCAAAGGAAGGAAAATGTAATAACACAAGCATTTTATGAACAGGTGAGGGCCCATGTTTTTTTGTTTTTTTTAACTTCTCCATCCAACAGCTCTTTTGTTAAATAAATTTCAAAAACTTTAAAGCATTATAGGTTTTCTCCGGGGACTCCGGTTTCCTCCCACATCCCCTAAACATGCATTAATTGGAGACTCTAAATTGCCCGGAGGCGTGACTGTGAGTGCGACTGGTTGTTTGTTTGTATGTGCCCTGCGATTGGCTGGCAACCAGTTCAGGGTGTACCCCGCCTCCTGCCCGATGACAGCTGGGATAGGCTCCAGCACGCCCGTGACCCTAGTGAGGAGAAGCGGCTCAGAAAATGGATGGATGGATGGATGGATAAAGCATTATATACTAAATCAAAAAACACTTTGTAACCTTGTAATCGCCGCTAAAATGATCAAATTCAAAAATAATTTTCAGTATAAGGAGGAACTAGGGATGCACCAGAGGGGAGGTATTGCTATCCATGGAATACCAAAAAGCACTCCCATAGCAACCGCAAGGACTTTTATGTTTACTTCATCTTTTATTTATTGTTAATGCTATGATTAGTCTAAAACTAATTATTCTACAGACAGTATAGGCATCTGGGACGGTAGTAAGGAACAGTGGTGACAGACATATAAGTGCTGGATGCTACAGTGAGCTAAAAACCTTCAAAAAGTCATGAATATTGAGTCATCCTTTTTACAAAGCCGAAATTAAATCATAATTTCATTTCTGGGCATGTTTTTCAACCTGATACAATCAAGGCGTATCAAATTTTTCCATCAAATCCAATTATAACCCCTGCAGTTCTGTTTTTACGCTGTTTCACCTTTCTATGACCTACACAGTCCATTTGTTTGTCATATAGGCAAAGACATATTATTCAGTCTTTACATGTAGCCAGGAAGCAGAACAATGATTCTCCAGAGCCTTTGCGTCACAGCAGGAGCGTATGTGTAGTAGAATTTAACTGGTGCAATTACACCACACCGAAACATGATGATAATGATCTTTATCTGAAAATAGTGAGAAGATAGCTGTTGCCTCGAGCCAAGGAGAAGCACTCCGCCAGTGAGACTGAGAGCTTCTGCTGCTGCCAAGGAGACAGAGCTTTGTCACAGAGCCTCCAGCTGTCTTGCGTGCAAATAATTTTCTCACTGAAAACCCAAGTGGGGCAACATCACAGACTGAGGGTGCGGTATGAATTCTGCAGTCATCACCTAGGGGTAGGTAGTTTTAGAGGTGATTATTTTTCCCACTTAACAATCAGATTACACTTTATTGTAATAATCAAGCCTGCATACGCCTGGTAAAATATTTCATCCTGAGTGAAAAACCAAGTTGAGACGTAGAGGGAGCTTGAATTGAAACTAAGAACGGACTGATTTACTAAGATCCCAAATAGCGGGCACTAAATTGTGTGTTCATTCCCTCTTATAGATTGCGTGCACTGTAGGCAAAAGGAGAAAGTAGTGGAGACCGCCGTATTTAAAAGACGGTTTTGCACTTTAGGTAGCACTGATGGTTTTCACCATGCAACATTTGGGAAAGCATGCAAGCGCAAAAGGAAGTTTGAAGTGATGGAACTGGAAGTGTTAGTGGAAGATACAAAAAAAAAGAAGAAAAGAAAATAGAAATAGCGCTCCAATAATTTTAGTGAAGCCAAAAAACCCATAAAAGCCATGTTTTGTTGGATTTAACTCGTCTCAAGTGCCCATCCTGCGTAAGCGTAACACTACGTTTAAAACTTAGGCAACACTCCTGAAAAGCTGGTATGTGTGGACCCATCACCAGACAACTGCCACAGTGCGGTGAAATAACCCATTTGCAGGAAAATGCAGAGATTAAAGGTTTTGTCATCGGTGATTGGCTCCAAGTCAGCCATTATAGTTCATTCAGACGCTCCAAAATTGCATCGACGAATAGACGACATGTCTCAATTATTGTTTATAGTCTTTCAAACATTTTGTACACAATTTTACTCCGGCTTCACCCACCTCCGTCCATGGTAAACATGCATGGTGCGGTATGTGAAGACTGAATTGTCCATAGGTGTGAGTACAAGTGTGTCAATGCTTGTTTGTCTACAAGTGCTACAGAAAATGGATGGAGGGATTCAGGTATTGCAATTAAAGTTGTTAATAAAAATACAGGTGGCGTGAATCCGTGTTAAATTACAACTGTGACAAATGAGAAATGTTTCACATCCTCTTGATTGCTAATCTGAGGAAGTGCACCTAACTGTCAAGCCAATTCCTTTCAGACATCCAACATGAGCTGGAATTCCTGAATCGGCACGGAGGTGTCACTTAAGCCCATCAATGGCTACTTCACTTTTGAGTGGAAGCCCAACCCCCACCAACAATCTGTCACTAATGACATGCATCTCAATGGCCAGCTGTGACACAAAAGAAACAAAGCAGATTAAAGAAGGGGGGAAAAGTAGCACCTGAGGCGGGAAAAACAGAAGCGGCAAGAGTCGTCGTGAGTGTGTAGTTTAGCACCATTATATTTGTATAAATTAATGCAAAAAACATTTTTGTGTTTACTCACTGGTGCATGGAGTGTCAGGGGTGTCGGATTGTGCTCGGAAGTATCCAGGGCGACATGCACATACAGACTGCCCTCTGATGGAGGCGTGGCTTGCTCCCGGACAGACTGTGCACTGTCCCTCTGTGCCGGATTTGAAGTGACCCACGGGACAAGCTGCAGAGGACAAATGAAGGAAAACCATTATGAGCTCTTCCATTGGATATGACCTGTGGCTCCTACATGCATGTTAACTGTGCTCAGGTGCCAGATGGCTGCAGATGGGCTAAGGAAGAATGTAATGAGAGCTAAGTAATAAATCAGATCGCCTTCTCATTTATATGGGGGTTTTAACCAAAACATGATAGTCCTTAGAGAAATAAGTAAAAATAAACAGATCTTCCAGATGTTCCTACAGAAAAAACAGAGGAATCACCTTTGAGTGGAGCAATTTCAAGTCAAGTCTTCTTCAGTGGTTGGATGTTACTTAAGATCACTTGTCTACAGGAAGTTCCTTCACAGTAGTGTTTGTTTCAAAGACGAACTTGAGTTCACCAAGGGCTACAAATCAGTGTTGTGTTGAGTGGAAATAACACCTCTAACCACAACCTGGCCCTCAGGGAAATAAACTAGTCAACTTAATGGTCAGCAAGAGCTTTGTTCCAATGAAGCCACTCAAATAATCAAGCTCATCCATCAAACTAAATCAACTTGACAGCATGCATGCGTTGTACATTTTGGTGTTTGGGACAATAAATATTTGTATTGTGTATATGCAAGATAATGGGATTAGAGCCGACTCAATTTCATCTTCCGAAACGGTCAGCCTGTGAAGCTAATTAATGGTTCAATCTTCTTATAAAGGCAATTTCCCTTAATGGTCTGGTGGGTGTTTTTTTTCTCTCACAGCTCTCGTGAATGACAGAAAGCTGGAAATACCAATTGCCACTTGCCAACATGCAAAGAAGTAAAACAATTTTTTTGTCATTCTAACATTATAACAACACCTCCACAGAGATCAAAAGAATTTTTTTATTTTTATTTATTTATTTACATTGTGGAGCTTACTGGGGGTGATCCTGCACAGGGTTTGTTAATTGGACTCATTAGACAGACCTGCTGCAGAGCTCCTACCACTTCTTCGAGCCTGTTTTGCTTTGATGTCCTCGGAGTGATATGGTCTTAACATGGCGCTTCCCCCCTCCACCTCTCCCTTCTATCGCACTCAACCATAAGTTCTCCCAGCAGTAAGCCTTTGACCCTGCTCTTCCCCTCTGAGATAAGTGCTGCTCTCCCTGACCTCTCCCCCGTCCTCTCTCTGTCACCGTTTCCCCTCCTCATTAAATGTGCTGGTCTCCCACGTCCTCTGTAAAGCGTCCACCCTCAGCGCACCCCACCCACAGCTCACCATTGTTTTCTCTTTTGGTCATGAAGTAGGCGTTGCGTGCATCGACACACGTACAGAATGCAACCTAACCACATCTCATTCCTACCTGTACATCTTGTGTAGCCCTCGGCAGCCTCATATCCAGGAAGGCAGGCGCAGGAGGTGGTCGGCTGGCCCACCCACTGGCCATCTTCGCCACAGAAAAGCTTGGGAGCCCGAGCTCGCGGCCCCTGCTGGGTGGCATGCTCCACACATTCACCGTGTGCCTCCTGGACCAGAGTGCGGGGAACGGTCTCAAGGAATGAGGAAAGAGCGCTGACAAGGGGGGGACACTTCTTGAAGAAAACCCTGACGGAGAGCAAGGCCATGCAGGAGCCCTGAGCCTGAAAGGCCAAGTAGAAGCCTCTCTTGGATAAAGGGCCGAGTCTTATGGTCTTCACGTTGAATTTCCGTTCACCGCCCTTCCTGAGCAGAAAGTCTGCTGCCACTGTATCCACCTTGGACAGGAAGAGAGATGTTTAAGTCTTACTACGGCCAGATGCCAGCACACGACGGGATCAACAAGCTTTTGCAGCATTCAACAGATTTGAAAACATTAACTACACATCACATATGCTTTACATTATTGAAACATTTCCAAGTATGCTATTAGGGGTTTACAATAATTTATTAACTTCCAGGTAAATAGTATTTCACCTTACTATAAACCTTTATACGCAGTGACGTGAAACATGCTCTGGTGTGTTGCAGCTGTTTATCACTGTGAAAATTTCACAATTTAAAAGAAAATAATAAAAATTCAGAGTGATAGCGTTCATGAACAGCATACATTTTTTTTATACTTTTTAAATGCATGGAGAAAATACAGGCGACACTGTATTATAATTTTAAGTTTCGAAAACTAAACAAAAATTATGTTGGAAAACAGACCATATCGAAGAAAGGATTGAGAAACCTGGTCATTAAACCAAAAAGGAGAGAAAATAGAAAATACGGAATTCTTTTCCTTCTTGCAGAAAAAAATGTTGTAGACAATTTAGGATTGTGTCGATGAGAGTTTTGTGTATCTTCGCAGAATATTTGTTTGGATGCTAATTAATGCCTCTCAGTATTTTTCTGAATCTGGCTCCACACTTGCTACTACCTGACAACACTGCCCACCTTTGCTGGGCATACCTTTGTGTAAGGGTTCTCCATCCATGGCGGGTATGTGTCTGTGGCCTCGTTGGAGTCGGCCTGGTAGTAGTAGAGGTTAAAGGTCTCCTTGCAGCTGCGGTGGTGGCTGTTCCCGGAGGAGCACTCCATCATGGTGAAACGCAGCTCCACGTATACTTGTGAGGCTCCTCGTCGCTGGATGAAGCCGCTGCGCAGCCAGTGGCTGAATGAGCCATCAGTCTGACAGATCTGGTAGATCCTCACGCTGTTGTTCTCCTCATCTAAACCGCTCACTTCCTCCCACTGAGAGCAAAGACAAGTTTTAGAACGCCACTTGAAAAGGAATCTGACCCAGAAAGCCAAACAGTAGAACATTACTTTTAGCCCGGCTGCTTTTAATTGTCCAGTAAAAACTTTAGTCCTTTAGAGGCAACCACATTAAAAGTATCTCCTTGAAATAATGTGTTCTTTATCGGCCCACTGCTTAAGCTACGGCCACAGTCGCTATCAGAGGCTTATGCAGGGAATTCAGTGCCATCACAACTTGGATTCATTTTTTTTTTTTTTTTTTTTTTTTTTTTTTTTTTTAAATCATTCAACACACTGAGATGCAGTGCAGCTTGTGGGATTTTATGTCCCACTTGTCAGGCAGAGCACATTGTAGCAACCAAGACTTTCTTTCCGTTAGAATAAAACACAGGAATAACAGAGTTTATGGAACAAATCTGCCCAAATGTGCAAAATACCAAAATACAACACTAAATATTTGAATATACAGCAGTCATGCTCATCATCAAAATGTTTCCAAGGGCAGGAAACCCCCTTAACACGAACATAATCAAGGTTGTATCTAGCAGATATGCTGAAGAATGTCACTTATGTAAATATGCAAATGTGGCAGCTCATATTTTCATAAACAAATGCGGCTGGGACCTGCAACACATTCTGCAGGAGAGACAACAAGAATGCGTGAGTTATTGACGTTGCTCCTGTCAAATCATGCAGCCATTTATATGAATCTTTATATGTGCCATGACACATTTCACCATCTCAAAGGATGGAGGAAAAGAGGGCAGTGGCGAGGCTAACAAAATGTTTTATCAGTGTAACCCTTCACCCTTTAATTTGCCTAACTGTTGATCAAGGGACCACAGCTGAGAATACTTTACACAATTAATCAAAGCAACATTTCTTTTCTGTTTAGAAGACATTTTCCCCATCTAAGACACAAATAGAGGAGAAAATATGGTTGCTGCCGGCAAAAATATCCCAGCAACCACTCATTGGTTGATCAAATTACAAATCTGCCTGCTTTTGGGGTTGCTTGAACCCAAAATTGTGGGCTGCCAGTGGATTCCACTCCACGGTTGATGGGATGCATCAAAGCATCTTTTTCCAATACTCTCATATCGCACATTCACCCTCTCCGAGGTTCCCTGCCATATAAGGAGCTCTTTCATAGCCAATAGAACAACAAGATGCCCCCAAATCTCTCCCATCACCATGAGGTCTGGGTTAAAAATACAGATAAGATGGCGACGCCGTGCTTACATACCTCAGGTTTGGCCTCTGAGAAGATGGTCCATCTTAGATCAGACGTCTCTATTTTAGTATTCATCAGCACCTCTGTGAAAGATATTTTAATGTATTAGAAACTATACCTGTCACAACATTACTTACACCTGCCAATGAGGCACACCTGCTGCCTCATAGTGGGTCATAGTAGGGTTCAAGGGCTACCATCACTTTTATTATTGTGATTGTGGTTTGCAGTTGTGTATGCTGCAAAAATTTTGCAAAAATATTTGTCTTGTCTTAATTCTAGTGAAAACTAATCTCATTACACCTAAAATAAGACTTATTATGAAAATATTTACTTGTTTTAAGGCATGTTTTTTGCGTTAAGTATGAGTTGTTATACTTAAAGTAAAAATTTGCTTGAGACAAGTAAAAAAAAAAAAGTTACTCAGTTAATGAAATTAGTTTTAATAAGAAATAAGACAAATATTCTTGGTAAGATTTTGAGTTTTTGCAGTGCAGAAATGTGCATCATAAATTTTTTTTCTAGTACAATAGACACCTTTCGCGGCCTCGCTATATCGCAGCTTTTTTTACAGTACAATTTTGCATGCATTTTTTACAGCGTACGAACCCGCATTGTGCCCTAATTGCCTTCGCGTATTTTTTACAGTGTAATTCTGCATGTTGTTTTTTACAGCGTAGCCTCCGTCCACATGTGGACTATAGTGGCCTTAATAACATCACCATTAAGAATAAGTACCCCTTTCCCCTGATTGACTCTGCCTTTTCCCCCCTTCACGGGACAACAGTTTTCACCAAGTTGTATCTGCGCCAAGCCTACGTCCTTGTCCGCATTCGAGAGGGAGAGGAGTTGAAGACAGCATTTAACACTCATAGAGGGCACTAAGAGTACCTCGTAATGCCTTTCGGCCTGACCAATGCCCCTGCTGTCTTCCAGGCACTAGTCAATAACGTCCTGCATGACATGATCAGAAAATGTGTTTTTGTATACCTGGATGACATCCTGGTTTTCTCCCGTCCCGTCGCAAATCACGAATGACATGTTCGACAAGTACTTCAGAGACTACTTGAGAACAAGCTCTTTGTTAAAGCAGAAAAGTGTGAGTTCCATGTTCCAAAGACCACCTTTTTGGGTTACGTCATTGCTGAGGGGCAGCTTCAAATGGACCCAGCCAAGGTAGCTGCAGTCACTGAGTGGCCAACGCCATCCACAAGAAAGGAGCTGCAGCAATTCCTTGGCTTCGCCAACTTCTACCGGCGGTTCATTCGGAACTACAGTCGGGTGGCAGCAGTCCTCACTGCGCTCACATCAACCCTAACGTCCTTCCAATGGTCTGAGAAGGCCGACGTGGCCTTCCGTGAGCTAAAGAAACTTTTTTCCTCAGCTCCTATCCTCGTTCATCCGGATCCACAGAGGCAGTTCATAGTGGAGGTTGATGCATCAGAGGTGGGGGTTGGTGCAGTGCTGTCTCATCGATCCGAGACTGATGGTAAGGTCCACCCTTGCGCCTTCTTTTCTCGCAAGTTGTCTCAGGCGGAGAAAAATTATGGGATCGGAGACCGGGAGCTCTTGGCAGTGAAGATGGCGTTGGAGGAATGGCATTACCTGGAAGGCGCCGAACACACATTCATCGTGTGGACCGACCACAAGAATTTGGAATACATCCGCTCTGCTAAGAGGCTGAGCTCCCGTCAAGGCAGGTGGGCATTGTTTTTTGACCGGTTCACCTTTACCTTGTCCTACTGCCCAGGGGCCCAGAACACCAAGGTGGATGCCCTGTCCAGCCAGTTCGCCTGGGAGAGTGTCAAGAATGACCCAGATCCCAGCTTGTCTCCACATTGCTTTCTGGGCTCAATCACCTTAGAAATAGAAATGCTGGTAAAGGAGGCCCAGGAAGAACAAGCTGATCCTGGTGGGGGTCCCCGGAACTCCCTGTTTGTCCCTGATTCGGTCCGCCCCCAGGTGCGACACTGGGCCCATTCATCGCGACTTACCCGTCACCCTGGAATCCGCAGAACATTGGCCTTCCCCCGTCAACGCTTCTGGTGGCCCACCATGGAAGATGACACCCGGTCATTTGTCTCTGCATCCACAGTATGTGCTCAAAATAAGACATCCTCTAAACCAAGCTCTGGTTTACTGTGTCCGCTTCCCATTCCCAGACACCCTTGGTTGCACATCGCCCTGGACTTCGTTTCTGGGCTACCCACGTCAAATGGAAAAACAGTCATCCTCACTGTGGTGGACAGGTTTTCCAAAGCAGCACACTTCCGGTCACCCTGGAATCCGCAGAACATTGGCCTTCCCCTGTCAACGCTTCTGGGGGCCCACCATGGAAGATGACACCCGGTCATTTGTCTCTGCATCCACAGTATGTGCTCAAAATAAGACATCCTCTAAACCAAGCTCTGGTTTACTGCGTCCGCTTCCCATTCCCAGACGCCCTTGGTTGCACATCGCCCTGGACTTTGTTTCTGGGCTACCCACGTCAAATGGGAAAACAGTCATCCTCACTGTGGTGGACAGGTTTTCCAAAGCAGTACACTTCCTGGCACTTTTCAAGCTTCCATCTGCCAAGGAGACTGCCGACCTGCTGGTCCAGCACGTGTTCCGCCTGCATGGCATCCCATCTGATATAGTGTCTGACAGGGACCCCAATTCACCTCACAGGTTTGGAGAGCGTTTTGAACAGCGCTTGGTATAGGTGTTAGTCTATCCTCTGGCTATCATCCTCAGACTAATGGGCAATGTGAGCGCACCAATCAACAGCTGGAGACGGCGCTCCATTGGATATACCAGTCTCGTCCCGCTTCATGGAGCACCCACCTTGCCTGGGTTGAGTATGCCCATAATTTGCTGCCCAGCACCTCCTTGGCCATGTCCCCTTTTCAATGCTCCTTAGGCTACCAACCTCCACTGTTTCCATCGCAGGAGCATGAACTTGCAGTCCCTTCAGTGCAGGCCCACATACGCCGGTGCTCCAAGGTCTGGAAGCAGGCCCGCGCTGCCCTTCTCCGGTCCTCTGCCATGTCTCAGGTACAAGCCAACTGTCGCTGCAACCTTGTTCCCGCTTACACGGTGGGTCAGAAAGTGTGGCTCAGTATGAAGCATCTATCACTCAAGGTTGAATCCAAAAAACTGTCCCCCCGTTTCATTGGCCCTTATGAGATTGTGGCTGTGGTAAATCCATGTGCGGTACGCCTAAAGCTCCCTGCCTCTCTCCGCATTCACCCCACCTTCCATGTTTCCCTGATAAAACCAGGTTCTTTCATTCCTCTATCACCCCCTGTGCCACCCCCTCCTCCTCCCCTGGTGGTCAGTGGTCATCCCGCTTGGGCTGTGGACAGGCTCCTGGATGTGCTTCGCCGGGGTCGTGGCCTCCAGTACCTGGTTGACTGGGAGGGCTATAGTCCGGAGGAGCGGAGTTGGGTTCCTGCGCGGTTGATCCTGTGCAAGTCGTTGATCCACGACTTCCATCGTGCCCACCCCGGTTACTTGGCTCGTGTGCCAAGTGGCGCCCGTGGGAGGGGGGGGTACTGTCAGGTCTGCTGTTTCAGCACCCTGAGTCCAGCCCGTGTGTGTGTGTGTGTGTGTGTGTCATGAATGCTTTGCAGGGTTGACGTGTTGGAGTCTAGCAGCTGCACCTTGTCATCCTAATTACACTTGACGGCTCTTAAGACGCTGTGGGACTCCAACTCGTCGCCAGACTATCAACGCTCTACATCGAGTTCGTAGCCTAGCCACCTTGCCTATCTTTTTGCTTTGAAGACCTAGTGAGTTACCTCTCCCGAATTCTTGTTCTTTGTTCCCAGTCTGCCATCTGCCCTTGCTCCCTGCAAACCAGTGCTCACCTCTTGCGGCCCACCGACAACACGGACTCCTACCCTGCCAGACCGGTCCTCGTTGGAACCCTGCCAATCCCGGATTTAGTCCTCGGAGTTTCTTTGTTCGCTTCCAAGCTGCAATAAACCGTTATTCACAAACTCACCTCCCCGTCCTCTCTTCATCTGAGTCCAACTTGCAACCTGAATCCTGACACATCTCCTCTGTGCCATGTCTCCTGTACAGCACAGAATGCGTTCGGCTTGCTAAATTTAAATTTGTGTTCAATTGCTAGCAGTGTGACTCTAAAGTGCCTCCTGTTTACAAGTTTTCTCCCAGACATAACCAACAATGTCGACGAAACGTGGTGCACCGACAAGGGCACCTGCGGTTGCACCCAAAAGGCAAAGGAAGGTGCTAACTATCGAAGGTGGCATCTCTGTTTATAAGAATCTTCTCGCCAAGAATAAAAAAAGAGCGGCAACAATTACCTATTACTATGTTCTTCTCTCGGAAAAAGACAGTGGAAAAGTATGCTACAGCGGAGCGGCGTCAGGACGAAGAGGGACAGTCAAAGGAAGCGTGAAATACGCGCGAGTCACAATTCATAATTTCTTATGTTTCCAACCTTATACGTTATTCATTACAATTAAATTCGTTATTGCTAAAATTGGGATCATTATTTGTCAGGAAATGTTTACATTTTTATTTCTTAAACAAATGTTTGGGCCTTAAAACAGGTTTTGACCTTTGTTTCGTTATACAATAATATTAACAATAATAATAATAAGCACAACAACAACAATAATAATACAAATAATAATGTACTTATTTTTCTTACAAAGGTTTGAACTTTGAGCGTGTTTAAACAAGAGAGAAATGTGACAAAATGTTAATGGTGAGGTTTACAGGCTTAAAACAAAGTATAATAATTGTAAAAAATAAAGTTTCCTACTTCGCGGATTTCACCTATCGCGGGTTATTTTTGGAACGTAACCCCCGCGATAAACGAGGGAACACTGTACTTCATTGACTCATTGACCTACTTATCTCAATGAGAAGGCCAAAATTTGAGAATACTGTATCCTATTAGACGTTTAGATGTACCTAATGTTATGGCTTGTGAGTGTAGGTTCAATGCAATGACTTATTGTATTGTTAAGATGTAACATTAATTGAGCATGAAGGAGTTTGGCTAGTCAATAATAGACGAGAAGATCACGACCATTCTAAAATCCCATTCTTCCTCATATTTGTTTTGCTTCTCCCACGTCTCGCCTGCTTCCTGTGACACGGCATGCTAAAGCCGCTTAACGACCACACTTACACTCAAAAACACACCTGGACAACCATAGTGTATAACAGGTCTTAAACCCTTCCGGTTACGATCTGCGCTTACAATTGAATTGATTTTTTTCCTGTTATCTTTGATGGGGCAGGCTGCTGGCCGACAAACAACCAACAAGGTTGTGCTGCGATTCAGGATCTCAGTAAAACCAGAAACGCATGTGAAATATTTTGTTTAAATCGACTTCTTTTCACAGGAGGACATGTCCGCCCCCTTCGCTCAACTGGCTTTGCAGTTCTTCTACAAGAATTGTGGCTCGGATGCGGTTTTAGAGGCCATCGTGTTCCCTCCAGAATTCTCATCTCCAGGGTCTGGCCGTTTGGTTCCACCAGTAAACGGGATTTAATGCAACTGTCTCATGTGCCACGATCAAGTGCATGAAAATGGATGTAGGCATAAAATGAGTTTTGAGGCTGCATTTATCATTGTAGTTATTAAATTGCTTGGTTAAATCATTCTGATTGTCATCTTCTACATAATTTCCTATTACAATTTACCTGCATTGCCATTTACCTTTCTAGTTAAATGGGTTTACTGGAAATGACCTCATTAGAAAAAAAAACAGCTTGAAAGTGACAAATTGTTTAAACTGCTCACATTTACACAGGAAAGGAATTCTCTCTCTACTGCAGTTGTAAAATCAACAATCAGGGATCAAACAGTGATCTGAAGCATCACCTTTGACTGAGCAACCAGACTTCCTCCCTCTATCCCCATTGTTGGGATTTATGACACCATTGTCATCCTCTGCAACCAAGAGTCTAGCTTTGTTCAATGGAATTTTTTCCCAATTAGCTTTATTTTAACTGTTTGTCTAGCTGAAATCAAATCAGTAAAAAATGTTCACTCCTATTTCACGACAAAGTCAAACAGTGGCTTTTCTTGATTCTACCCCAGACTCGCCTCAACATGTTGCCCAGTTTTCCGGCATATGCTCAGATTACATGTCGCGGGTGTCTCAGATTTACAGATTTCAGCACATTGCATTAGGCAAACCTGTACAATCTGATGGTAACCAAAACAGCACCTTATTAAATAAATAAATAAACTAAAAATCAGCCTTATAAAAAAAAGATAATGCTTAGCTTTGATTGACATTGACACACACAATTTTCTTGACATTGCAAGGTGTTTTTCAACATTTTCCTTAATATCTCAGTGAATAAAACTAAAGATGAGTCGTCAGACATATTCAGGACATTTGTAAGCATGGGGGGGGGATCCAAATGAGTTGTAAGAGATTAAGTGTGCATTTATCAACTATGATCTCCGGTTATTTTCATGATGAAAACTTTACCAATGCAAGAACCTCTGTTCATATTCAAACTTTTCAAAAGCATGAAACAGAATATGACTGGAAATGTTCGCGGCTGTATGAGGAGTCTAAAATTCCTTCACCAACTCCCATCAGATGACAGACGACTAGCAGCAGTGAGCCAGTCAGCACCTCCCCAGTGTTCAACACAACTGGCTATATTTTATTTAATTACACTAAGAACTGCAGTGCCTACTATTATTCATCTCTGTGATCCTGCATAAAATGAGACACTTACCACACCCCAAAGAGCAACACAGAAAGGCAGCCCTTTTTCTATGAAAACACACCAATAAAATGCACATTATTTGACATCCTCCTCTGTTCAGTTGCTTTTCCTTCTTACAATAACATCTGAACACAAAATAAATAATCTCAGGTGTCAGGTGACTCCTCGTGTCATTGTTTTTTTGCTGCTCACAGCCACAGCAGCTCACATCTTGTCTCCAGCTAATTCAATACATTTCTCAGTCAACACACACACACACACACCAATGGAGAGCTCATTGCAATCACAAAAACTAATTGCTGAAATCTCTGTTACAGCATTCCACCTCACTGATATTTTCTCATCTGGGTAACTGCTCTCCAACACAGCACTCAAATGCACATCCCACAAAAACACAGATTGTACTTTTTTTATTAACCTCCCCCAAGGATGTTGCTAAATTGATATGATCATGCAAAATAAACAATGCGCACAAAATTTTATTTCACATTATTGCATATTTGTTTTACATTATTACATATTTTATGCTTGTATTTGAATCAGCACCAAAATGTTTGATAGATGATACCTACATTGTCTATGAAAGTCCACATTTTGGTGCTAGTCCAAATTAAGACTGGTTGCCTTGGCAGAGGTCTGCATTTGTTTCTTTGTTTGTTTGCGGGATTACCCAAAAACTATCCAGATGAAGATACATATCAGGGAGTTATTTTCAGTTTTGTCTACATTTATATTGTCCGGTGGATGATGTAGGAATCTTCATGACAAAATATAGGCATGTGCAGGAGGTGGGTTGGGTATCAATGAATGTGTACAATTTGGAAGCAACTAAAATTTGGATTGTTTGGCTTGGGCTGAGTCTGAGTCTCTCCTGAGTGCAATGCTTGATTTTTATCTCCATTTTCACTCCTTGAAAAATAAAAACGTGCTTGACATTGGTTTTCACTTCAAAAACAGAGAAGCCCAGCAGCTTCAGTAGGATGTTTACATGGGAAAATTTTAACTACAAACCGATAAAACCCTCTGTTGCTTAGGTTCTTTGTTTACATGACATCGGCAATTTTGGAGCCAGAATATGCAAACATTTGTCTCTCAGGATCTTAAAGGCCCTATAATATAAATCCTGAGATTTGTTTGTAAATAGATTGTACATGTTTGAAGATAATTGCTAAAAACGTGCAAATACTGGGAACTATGTAGTACTCAATTGTTGAGGGATAGAGTTAAACTGCTTTTCACCATTTCAGTTTTCCTGATTTTTTCCCCCCTTTGAGAATGGCTAAAACAGGCTCACACATTTTGATGCACTTTGGTGCCGGCATGAATCGCCCCTCTCCCACTTGAGCGCCTTTTTTCGCATCAGTGATTGGCCTTCGCATTTGCAATGTCGCGTTACCCAGCTAGCTATTCCTACACCCCGAAAATGCATCTTCCCTTCGGATAGTCCGCTGGCGTGACAGCGTTAGAGTTCTTCGTTGTCGGCCATGACTGCCCACAAGTCACGAAGAGAAAGACATAAGAGCGAGGAGGGTGAATTTCTTTTTTCTTTTTTTTAAGTCCAACTTGACAGCTAGTGTGTGGACAGGGACTTCGGGGTGGCTAGCCCCCTTTAAAGTGCCTCATTGTCGCAGCATTGAATAGCCCCGCGATTACTGGGTGGGATATATTCCAGCCACTGGAGGCTTTAAGAGGATTTATTTTCTCGGCTCAAACGTGTGGTTTTGTAAACAAAAGAAAGATGCGAGACGAAGTCATTCCGCGTCTAAGAGCAGACAGAATGACTTGATTTTTCCACGATTTTGAAGCCTCATTTATATACTGTATTTTCACGACAGTAGGGTGCACCGTATTAAAAGGCGCAGTCTCAGTTACGGGGTATATTTCTGTATTTAAAACACATATATAAGGCGCAGCGTATTATTGGGCGCAGGCATGGTAAAACATAGGCTATCTTAAAACATACGGTAGCATGCATGCACGCTAAAACAATGTTTTTAAAAAGGCAGCGGGAGCAAAACTGAGTTCGGTTGTACTTTATTGAAGTATTTAACAATGTACTCACATTATTTTTTGATCAATGGTCATCCACAAATCCATCAAAGTCCTCATGTTCCGTATCCGAAATGAACAGCTGGGCAAGTTCTCAAATCAAACACGCCAGGTGCGAGTCAGTCTCGTTGCCGTGCGAAGGCTCAAACAACAGTGCAAGCAGACACGTTAGCCCAGCATCCACAATCCATTCACAAATTGCGCCGTAACTCGCCTGCCGCTGCCTCCTAGTCTTAGTAAAGCTGTGTTCGCCATGTGTCATCCATCGCTTCAACGCCACTCGCAACTTCACTTTGAACGGCCAGTTTACACCGATGTCCAGCGGTTTGTCAAGCCTCCCGGAATGATGGCAAGCCCCAAGTTATTCTTTGCTGATTAAACCATTGCACGAGTTCCTCGCCTTGTTTTCGCGTTTTGTTTTTCTTTTTTTTCCGCAAAAACTCAGCTTGGTCTTCTTGACTTGGCGAAGCTCGTGTTCCTGCTTCCTCCACTTGCGAACCATGGATTCGTTGATCTAGAATTCTCTCGCGCCTGCTCGGGAGTCCTTAGCCAAACCGATGTTGTTTTGCACAATGCACACCCCGGAAATGCTCCCAGTCAGTAAAGCGGTTTTAAAAAAAAAATAAAAAATTAAAAAAACCCGGCGCTACATCCCTACTGGGGGCGTGGCTTTAGCCTCCTTCCCCTGTCCTCAGCCATGTCCGCTTTTCCTCGGTGTAAGCAGCGTGTCGGCAGGAAATGCTTAAAAGAAGAAAAAAAAGAAAAAAAAAGTCGAGCAGAGCGCTCATCACACAACAACATTTATAGATGTTGGAACTCGCTGCACACATAAGGCGCGCCACATTATAAGGCATTTTGGAGAAAATTTAAGACTTTTAAGTGCGCCTTATGGTTGTGAAAATACGGTACTTTGCAAAGTTTTTCCATCATTCAAATTTGGCAGGGATTTTAACAACATTCTTCTCTGTGGGGTTTCAAATTTAGAGGACATACTTTCACTTGACTTGGACTTTAAAGAGGTCATTTTATATAAAATTAGCACAATAGAAAACCGTAATGGAGGACCACACCGCTGCAGTAGCATTTGTGATTATGACACTTCTCCAGTAAAATGTGCATTTAGTGCATATGTCCAGCAGAGTCACATTGCTGAATGTCTCCATTCCTATATGGAGTATGCAGAAACAGGGCTTTCTAAAAACCATTTTGTCTGGGAGGACAAGCAGTTGTATGTTTGTTTACTTATGAAGTGACATCCAACTATGTGCCTAACATGCATATAACAGTGGGTTTATGAAATTAAGGATTATTTTGATAATGCTACACATGAATAACCTCAAATATAAAACAAAAAAAACAAACAAAAACACAGCCCAAAAAAAATATTTTTTTTTATGTCGTCATTGCATCCTATAGTATAGATAGTGTGGCACTGTTGTAAAAGTACACCAGAGGCAAATTGGATGACAAAGTTTGGGATTGCATCTTAACTGGATTCATCCAACCTTCTGCATATTTCTAAATAAAGGCATATTCGACTGCCCTGTATCTTCTTTCAAGTGCACACCTGCCACACTTTCATATGTTGATTGGAGAGGGTAAAAAAGAAGCAGCACCCAACCCCTCCTCACCCCCAACCCAGGCATAGTAATCATTGTTTATCGCAGCTCTATCATTAAGGTTTATGAGACAGGATGTGTGAGTGTGAGTGTTTTCGATGAGATGGTGAGCGTTTCTATTATGTGCATGCATGGCCTTGCCTCTCGCTGAAGTAGACTCAGAATTAAGTCTTGTTAAAGGAAGCTGACGTTTCCCCTACATTCTTTCAGCAGCAGTGGGGTTGGCCACCCACCCGCCAGAAAATTTCCCTCACGCACACAATGTCAGAAAACAGTAGAAACAATAGAGGCTCGTCATCTGGCCATATTTAACTGCAAAAACAAACACTTCTACAGTAATTACAGTACAATTGTCCTTATTACAGTCAAATTACAGAAGTGTACACTGAGCTTGAGTAGTCAACAATAATGGTCTCGTACATTATATATTTCAAAAGAAAGAAAACAGATAGGCTTGCCCATTCTTCTATGTAAAGAATATGATAGCCGAAGTAGGTGGGTTATGTAACGTAATACAAATAATCCAGCTCTGTCGGTACAACAAACTGGTAATGAGAAGGTGTTAAATTTTCTGCAAGAAAGGGAGACAACAATAGAGGGTGTTGCATAGATCCCTTTTGAAATGTAAAACCTGACCCTGTATTTTGTTTTTTTGTGTGCTTTTTATAACAAAAGGGGAGGGTACAAACAATACCGCACCCTCAATTTGTCTAGGTCTGTCTTCAGACTTGAGATTAACTATGTAATATTCAATTGCACGACATATTTGATCTGACGCTTTGACATTTTACATCATTGACCGAGCTTTCATCTTTTTTGTGTTACAGCTTTTCCGTCACTTATTTTCCACTTTGCCTGTGGCTCAGGAAGCTAAGAGGAAATTTACAGCTCTCCTTCTGCTACAATTAGACCCCATTTAATTCTAGCAAAAAAACAATCTCATTTATCCGCACACAAAAATAAGTGTACATGAAACAAAGGATGGCAGTAGATGTTAAGGACCAATGAATTCCCCCTAAAATTATAACGATGGCACTTTGTACATATCTTGTTGGCTCTTTCAAAAACTGCTGTAGTTCGCCCCCCACCCCCCACCTGTCGTGAAGCGGAATACAATGTATTTTATGAGGAATTGTACCCTGGGTGTCACCTGATCCTAATGTGCATTTTGAAGACCATCATTAGAAAATTACTAGTCAATAAACTTAATGGAATTGAAATAAATTAACTGCTTTATGCAACTTTCTTTATATTGTACAACACAAAAGGCTTCGGAAAAGCCATAAATTACAGTGAAATCCATGAAGAAAGCAGGAGGTTTTCAAGAGCAAGAAGCATTAAAAGTTAGCCAGCATCTGAAGGCAAAAATAGAAAATAAAAATGAAAATTAGTATGGCCTTAGTGTTGCAATAATCAAAGCAGCAAATTAAAGATTTTTGAAACGTTTGGATGAATGGCCAACTGGATGGAGGACTCTTGCATATGTTTTAGATTTTGTAAATGGTATGTCTGGTGTCTAGGGAAATTAGATGCATGTTTCAAAATTACTAATGAAGCTTTTGGAAAGATCTATTGGCCTAAAGTTAGATTAAAAGATTGATTTGCAATGGTGCTGAACAATTAGCTTAGCATAATGACAGTGTACTAGAGGGCAACTGGCCTGTGTCGGTTTAAATAAATATATTTTTCAAAATAATACACTATCTGGATTGTTGGTTTAATTGGAGCTTTATTATCTTTGGACAGAGCCAGGTTGGCTGTTTCCACCTCATTTACTCTTATGACAAACAGACATACTTGTATTTTTAGAAGCCTTGTCAGGAAAGCAAATATGCATCTTTTCCAAAAGGCAGTCTAGTTCTCTGAACCCATTTAGATTAATTCCTTCTGCCTGCTATCATAACATTGGGGTAAATTAATGGCTCTCTTTTTAGCATTAGTTTATGTATAAACACCTGGGATTCATTATGGTAGTTTTGTCAATTGAGAATTTCAATAATTGCAAAGGATTATCATACTTGTATGATGGGAATGCCATTCTTTCTGGAAGTGGAGATATACTGTATAACAAACATTATTGTTAGCAGCGAGTGCAAAAATCAAGATTTTTTTTAGTCACGTGTCAGCTTTCCATTTGTAAATTTAACTATTTAGGCACAACCTTGAGTGTGCACGTGGGGCATTGTTTGTATGTCTTATGGTTGAGTTGTGTCTAGTCTGATTAAACCTCAGCTTCCTGTAATTCCTATCCCCTTCCTGTGTCCGGGCTCTGGTGGGGGGCCACTCACCGACGTGCAAACCATTCACATTAAGCGAGGCAGACACTGTATAACTGCTCAACACAGAATAACAAAAGCCTCCTGTGGTCCACGTGGATGTGCTCAGCTACTTTGAGTATGTGTGTGCTCATGAAATGGTTGGAGAGAGGAGCGACTTTGAGATGAAAGAAAGGTGTTAATGTTTGACACCTACCCCCCTTTTTCTAGGCTGTCGGGATGCATATCAATAAGGGCTTGGGCTGGTCCCTGTCCCAGGACAGGATGTGACCTAGTTTTGGAATATTCTCAACACTGGACAGAAACTACAGATATGACCAGAGAGGATCCACACAGCTGTCAATCAGATCCACAGGAGATTAAAGTACACTTCTTGGAAACAGAGCCTCTGAATTGTTTGGCTGAGAGCCACACATTCATCAGAGTGGACAAACATATTACTTTAATAGGCGGTTTCGCAGCACAGGAACGCACCAGGTGGCAAGAGCATTGACAGGAAAATCCCCCTAATTGTTCATGTCTGGCTTTCTGCTTCAATTGTAGCACAAACCTATGAGTTTAAATTTTTTTGCAAAAGAGAAAAAAATATTGTGTCCTATTCACAAGAACAAAACCTCTGGGAACAAAAACTCCAGTTTAGAAACCATCCACTCCTTCTGCTTATATTAACCTGTCATTGTTCTGGCAGACTTACACGGCAACCAAGTCGAGAATTTTGACCAGAGTGGATACCAATAAGAGATTTTTGAAAAGATTTACAAAGAAACGACCATGCATTCTATTCGCATTTGAAATTTGTAAAATAACAGCCTCTGTTTATACAGGCAACCACTTTCAACATTTTGACAGAAATGGTAACGCATCAATTTATTAATGCCCTTTTATACTACCTGGTAACGCCAGGATTTATATTTTTTTTCTAAGTCACTTTTCCTTATAAATGGCTCAGAATGTTGTTCTGTCAATAGTCTACCTTTGAAGGTAATTAACAGATCTAGATTAACGCTTGTGCAAAAGATGAATACCGACACTGTTCGACAGGGACGTGCTCCTGACGTTTAACTGTAAGAGCTGGGGTTCAGTGTAAAAAGCAAAGGTGGCTGATTTTTCTGTTAGAGCTCTGCTATTTTGCAGAAAAATATGTCAAATAAACGCTATAAACTTGCAGTTCGAGGCTCCAAATTGTTATCATGTACAGGAAGAGCCAGGATTACAAATGTTTCTATTCAAAACAGTTTTGTGGAAATGGCCAACCGACACAGTAATGGAGTCTGTTGTTGAAAATATAGATGCAAGAGTCTAGTCTGCACCAATCAGCGTCAAACACCACTGCAGAATTCCAGTATCTACCCTCGGGTCGATACATGTTTAGCCCCCAAAAAGTCTCTGGTAGATGACCTTAGGGGTCCACAATACGCACAATGGTGTGGGTCTGCAACAGAAACCTTTGTTCTTAGTCAGCGGTGAGCCTTTCCTAAATTAGAGACATGTCAGACTTTACACAGGTCAGCTTTTTAAGTGGTAAAAGGTTGAGTATTCTTTTTTTGCAGTACAAGCCTGAAATTGTTTCCATTTCTGGCAGTTTTTTCAACCTAACTTTGTTCTCCCCCCATGGCAACCGTTGTTGTTTGCCATGTCCTAAATTAAATAGTTCTGAGTGGTGAGATAACAAAAGAAAGCATTCAATAAAAGATCTTGTCTGGGGTGTTTGAGCACAAAACAAATGTTCACTGCAATTCCAGCTGAATTAATATTAATTCAGGAGGAAACAAAACATTGCATTCTTCAAAGTCACATACGTTCAAATGGCTATGTCCATCAGGGTGGTATAAAGGTTATGACCCCGGCATGAAATTTAAGGTTAACAGAAGGTAAAAAGGATATGAACATTGACTTGGTTCTGCTCCATTTACATCACCGCCCACACGTAATGAGTTTTAACCCGTGGTGTCAAATACTGTACAGTGCTTGTGCGTCTTGGACTCAAACAAGCTCTTCCTTTGTATAAACAACATTCACACGCAGCTCTCTGGCCAAAAATATTCCCAGGGAGACCATTGTATGGAATGAAAAATTAACGTGAACTAGTCTGAGACTTTTGGAAAATAGACTAGTCCGTTTGTGCGCTTATGACTTTCTTGTTTAATTACAAATATAACACAAGAACAAAACCTTCGCTGAAATTTGACTCCACTGTTGTACATGCCCATCATGTAGAACACATTATTTCAACACATTGGAGACTTTAATGTGATGCACTCTGCCTCATATGATTGATGCAATTGCTTCGCTCCACAGCACATTTCAGCATCTCAGTAATATTGATCCGCCACTAAGTGAGTTCACCTCTTCCAATTATGGGCACCACTCTCAAGCGCTCTTCAAAAATAAACTGGCCATTTGAAAAACGCGAGAGCTTCTTTACAGCACTGTTGCAGCTCTCGGGAGGCTGGCTCATACGCTATCCATAGTAAGGAGGAAATAATTAAAAAAGATGAAAAACTAACTTTTTTCCAAGTTTGCTAAGGGCTTTTAAATCAACAATAATGGGAATTAATCATAAGGAGGCTACACTTGAGAGTGACAAGTGATTTTTTGGAGACAAATAAAATGTATGTAATTTCTCGTGTATAATGCACACCCATGTATAATATGCACCCCCAAAGTTGACCTCAAAAATCTGGAAAACCCTTCTACCCATGTATAATGCTTTTTTACAATGCATGATTTTGCGTCTACCCATATGATCAAAACATGTAGTATTATCTGTATTTTGTTAGTTTTTCCCCAAATAATTATTCTTAAGTTAAGCACTTTTTTTGAACACATAATCCTTTTTTTAATTTACTTGCTCTTATTTTGAAATTCACAGCCCAACTTTTATTTACTAAATTAGAAAACACGCAGTTGTGCTCTTGTTTGATTACCCAGGCAGAATTTGTAAGATGGGTACAATTCTTTAAAGAAAACACAGGACCAGGTGAAACACATTTTATTTCAATGGGATTCAAATTAAACGGTAAAGCATTTCAGAAAAGCATTATCATTAAACAAAACATAACACAAAAATAAATTAATAATGGTTGTTGTTCAGTCACCACCTATCAACATATTATTCTGATAATTCCAAGATCAGGAAGAAAACAAATTGTCTCTCAAATCCTCCTTGCTGCTGGATGGGAGAAAAGTGCCTCAAAAATGTGGGTCACTTGTATTGATTAACACAGCCAAGAACATTTTTATTCATAATGTAAACTGTCACACCGCAGGAAGCCTGGAGCTGAACTGATGAAATACACCCAAAATATCACTCTGTCGGATTTAATAGGCCAAAAAGCATGCAGCTGCTCAGAGAACGGATGCATGCTGCTCTCTGCTGACATCATTTCCAAGACTTTGGTGTAACAGTATTTGTTTTAAAGATGTGCTTCACAGAATATGAAAGCACATTCGTTAAAGAAGGGAGCAGTTACAACATTTACACAATTTGCTGCTTAACTGTATTTTTCTTTTAGTCTAACTATAGTCTAACTCCATGCAACAAAAATCATTCATTCTAAGCAGTAAAACTTACAGCGGCTAATGGAGTCTAATGCCGACTGCTAATCTTAGCAGCTAGTGCTAGCCGTAAAGCAGCTCGCCGCATAGCCTAGGGGCGCACCGTCACTTATATTTTTACACGTAAAAATATACGAAAGTGTTACTCAAAACATTGCCGGTCCTGTGCAGTTAATAAACATTTTATGAAGGTGACAGTTTGTAACAAATTATTTCCATTATTCTGGAATCTGAACAAATCGGAGGTTAAATTAGTTTCCCAGAACTAATGTGCATGTTCGACCTCTAATGTTCTGCTCTATTTAAACGTCAGACACTGCGCTTTAGACCTTGGGATCGTTCACGAATCATCAAGCAACGTTCCGCAAAGCAACTACAGTAGTATGAAGCTGTTAAAATCTTCATTAATACACACGGGCAGCAATTTGTATGTGCCGTCCCAACAAGAGAACCATGGTAAAGCATTGGTTATGTGCTTTCTTTCTCTAGGAGGCGCATTTTCATCCTCTTGTCCCCTGGCCACAAAGAGGCCCAGGGTTCAGGGGTTAGTGACCCCCTGTGGCTTGAACAATTTCAAGCCATGCAGGGATAAAATCTGTGATGATCCCCTACACCAGCAGGAGACTCTCACACCCCCATATGGGATATACCTGAGCTGATCATTTGTCAGTCTCGTATCATGTTATTTTTGTAGTCAACAACTTTATTCATTAATTTTCCCTACCGCTTATCCTCACTAGGGTCGTGGGTGTGCTGGAGCCTATCCCAGCTATCTTTGGGCGAGAGGCGGGGTACACCCTGAACTGGTCGCCAGCCAATCGCAGAGCACATATAAACAAATAACCATTCGCGCACACACATTCACACCTACGGGCAATTTAGAGTCTTCAATTAACCGAGCATGCATGTTTTTGGGATGTGGAAGGAAACAGGAGAACACGCAAACTCCAAACAGGCGAGGCCGCATTTGAACCCAGGTCCTCAGAACTGTGAGGCAGATGTGCTAACCAGTTTTCCACCTTGCCGCCAAACTTAACATTAGTTCCTGAAAATGCATCTTAAAACTGTTCTATCATGTAAAATTATCCCAGATCACATGACTTCTGTTCCTGCCGAAGCATACGTAATCCCCAGAAATGTTTGCTTATGTACTGAAGGATTTTCTTTTAAAAAAATAATATATTTAAAAAAAAAATATATATATATATATATATATATATATATACACACACACACACATACATATTATATATATATATATATATATATATATATATATATATATATATATATATATATATATATATCAAAGCTTTTTCTAAAGCAGAATGTAAAATGTATTTTTGGGAGTAGAAGAAATACCATGGTGGCTAATCTGCTGCGGAGGTGGGCAGCTTCAAGCAGTGCTGTCTCTGGTGACATAAACCATCCAAGAGCTATAACAAGACTCCCTACAAACCCCAAAAAAGTCTTATGTTTGGACACATCCTGATTTTACTCACTCAAAATCACTAAAGACACACAGGGAGTGAACTCTTTTAATCAGTCCGTGCATTGCTCCAGCCAGCCTGCAAGTCTGTGGCTAAAGATAGACACATCTTTGGATGTGAAGCCATAAGAGTACAAAGAGAATTGTTTTTGTTCTTCGACGCCCCAAATTTCATTTTCCAATATATATATTTTTTTAATGCAAAACCCGTGACTCCATCCAATCTAAGGGTGTAATAAGCATAATAATACACTTACCGGCCACTACATTAGGTACACCTAAACAGCCCAAGGAGATCCGATACATGGTCTGCATTAAATAAGGCTCAGAAACTCAGCTCAGTCGGATGCAATTCTGTTCTACACTACTTCAAACTACAACCACAATAATAAACGTATTGTTAAATACTTACCTCTGAAAGTGTCAGTTATAAATATCATGATATTGTGAATGTGTACATCACGTTGTAAATGATAATGAGCAAAAACAAAGTGTGAAGGAACCTGTTGGGTGCAGAACTCCCAAAAAACGAATCAGCCAGATGCCAAAAATGGCGTTTGAATGCATCGTAAAGAGAACTCCCTGACTCAGGGTTTAAAATGCGACTCCCTGCTTAAGCTCTTAACTGTGTGCAGCTGTAAGAGAGCAGCCTGCTCACAGGAATGTCTCAGTTACGCTGTATAAAGCAGAACCCACACAGCGCAGTGCGTGAAAGTGAGCCCCTTCGAGACATGCTGAGCTGGTGTGCACACGCAAAGGGTGCAAGCAAACGTTGCATGGGCTCTGCGACTTGCATTTTGAGTTGAAAAAAATAAAATGTGCACATGCGACACAAGATGTAGGTCAAGGACGGAAATATCATGGGCTCAAAATGGTACATAAAAGCTTGCCTCTTGACATTATCGTATGTCAAGGTTGCAGATACTGTAGACAGCTTTAAGCTGCTTTTTACCATCCAGTTCTTGAATGAGGAGGAAAAACAATGGCAAGAAATGTGGATTTCCAGTTTATGCCTGGGCACATCTAATGGAATGACAGATGAATGAGAATGATGGACAAGAGGTAATCAACAGTTTTCCTTCTAATTAACAGCCCTTTAATCACTTAATTATGATCACAAATCCAGCCCCAGGTGTGTATCATTACAAACTGCAAATAGGCTTGCTCATTATGCAGACATACTCAGGCTCAGGTCAGTCTTCCCATCGCTCCATGACTGGCGTCAAAGAGATCCCCCATTGCCACAAAAAAGTGCCATTTGCTTGCTGCTTACAAGCTCAAAGGCTGTGGCCTCATTCACACTCTGCTGCAGCCCGTCCCCATTGTGTCCCACTCTCAGGGAGCCAAGTGTGGGTGGAGGACAGACGGGCTCTCCAAAGTGAATGCCTGATGTGGATGTATGGGTTGGGGTTCGTATCCTCTCGACTATCATCCACCTGCATTTATTTTCCGCGAGGGAATTACGCATCCCCGCAATGAGGGCACTTGTGGCACTCGGATGCCTGTTTAACTCTTGCGGAAGCTAATCACAGGAGTGAGCTGCTGAGGATGACGAGCTAGCAGCTTTCAGAGAGAGGGAGTGAGGGAAGGTTGGGCTTGCTTTAAATGCAAATCCCTTTCTTATAAAAATCGGTTCCGTTTAAAAGGATTTCTGGGAATGGATCCACATTTCTGCAGCAGGGGGAGAGTCAGCAAGCGAAATAAATAACATAGCAGCAGTCTGGCATCAAGGAGACAAGAGGATGTGCTGAAAGAGCGGCAAAAGAAAAGACTACATGTGCGTTAAATGAAAAGATTGTGGCTCATGTGAGGCCTTGTGGATAGAAAAAAGAAAAAAAAAACAGCCTCTGAGCAATTAATGGTTTTAAAGACGATCGCAGTTTCAGTTTAGTAATATACTGTTATGATTGTCATGCCGAAGAGGAGGTGAAAAAAAATATAAGATAAATATGTTGACTTACATAAACAGACATTGTGTCACCGGGCTTGCAACCAATGAGCAGGGTACTATAAATATCTAAAAAGAGAATTTTGCATCAAATTCGCTGTATTGAAACAGAGGCCTCCTTTGCTCCACCACAGGCATAAAAATACTACATGCTGCTTCTACAAGTATGGCACCAGTTCAAAAAGGCAAACTTGCAGAGCTTCCAATTAAATGTATATATCCTAGACTTTACCCGATTTTATCGGGCTGATCGGTATCGGCAGATATTTAGCATTTTATGGTGACCGACTGATCGGCTTTAATGTCATAATTCACCGATCCGATCAATGACATCATTGATCGGCTCCGTAAAAAAGACATTTACTCTGCGTCACCATCGTGCACAGTATAGTTGAATCCAAAAGCTAGTTTATTTTTAGCCTTGTCGCGCTTCTTTTGACGTAGTATTGGAAATATCTGACGGCCAATAAAGTTATTAAAAAAAAAAAAACATGTCGGCAGTGTGGAACAGACAACATGTCTGAGACAGACAACACGTTATGCCCGGATCAGACTACAAGACAAATTTGCTCTTTCACGATTTCACTGTATCAGACTACTGCAATAAAATCTTGTATTCAGATACCACCGCATCGCGTTTTTTACATTCATTGGACTTTATCTTGTCAACCCAAATGCGACCGGATAGACTCATTACAGTGGCAACGACAACAAGAGTGGAGCGCGCCGACTTTGTATTATAAGGACAAAATGGGGGAAAATGTGCGTTGGTGGTCACCGCTGCTCAGGAGAGGACATTCTTTTAAGGCTTGCTTGAGGTATGTTCCCGTACTTTGAATACGATACGGCTCGCAAGCAGGCAACAAAACGCTATGTAGCCGAGCAAGCTAGTGGTACCACGAACGGTTTGACGTAAACATGCCGCCGTTCTGTCGAATCATGCTCGAAAGTTTCACTGTGGGTGAAGTAATTTAATGAAAAATAATTTAATTACAGTAAGTTAGCACCCATTATTTCTGTCATGTAATGTTGGTTTGACCTGACTGATTAGATTACACGATCTGACTAGAGCAGTGATTTCCAACTTTTATGGAGCCAATGAACATATTTTACAATTGAAAAATCTCACGGCACACCAACAAACAAAAATGTCACAAAAACTGGATACATTGATTACTGTATGTACTTCCTGCCATCTAATAGAAGACCATTTATCATTTGTTCTGTCTGTCACTATGCCTCACTGGCATAAATAGATTAACAAAGTAATTGTAAATGTAATTTTTTGAGCAATTAAGTACACAAGTATATACAGTAAATGAACAGGTCATTTAAATACACACATTACTCCATCTTGTGATCGGATCGGTTATCGTTTTTTTCAACTTGCTGATCGGTGATAGGCCACAAAAATCCTGATCGTGTAAAGCCTAATCTATACTATTGTGATAGTACTGATAACTGCAATAACTTTGGTCACAATGATTTTGATGTGAATGTTTCACACCATTTTAACACTACAAATTGTGTCATTCTGAGATGGCACACAACTAAAGCAGCTTTGTTCAATTTTGCATGTAGAGTGCCATAGTAAAATTTGCAACAGCCAGGGGGCCACCTCGTTTTTTCCCCAACTAGATACCAGCTTAAAGAGTGCTGTCAATGTTTTTCGTCTGCCACAATGAGACTGGCCCCCGCTAAACAAACTAGACAGGAGACTACGCTCTCTTGCAGCAGCAAACTGAACTCGAAGAAAGTACCAGTTGTTGATACATACCATACGGCAGTTTAAAAATTCATTTACATGGCAGTCATGAACCACAGTCAACAATTTTCTCAAAGATGATAATGCCTTAACCTTGCTTCTGAATGCCAGTAGACAATACCAAATCACCAGCACTACTGTCATACACAAGCTGAATGGAACAGACTTCTGTTTACCATGACAACCACAATGATCAAGCAGATAATTCAGTAACTCAACCTAAGAAAAATATCTTCAAGCTGTGACACCTCGACATAATCGAACACAAGCTAATGCTTCACACGGAAATAGTCCCATTTGTTAAAATGAGAACATAGAGAAGGAGGAATCAAGTACAGTATATAAGAGGCATTTACAAATGTCCACTCAACATAGCCACATCATGCCCCTCAAAATAATGGTTTTGTTTACAGTAGTGTGGTGTTTTTCATCAAAACGTGGTAATGAACAAAAGCCACCATCCTCTGTGTGGTTTTTAATGCCACCACAGAAGATCAGTAATGTAAAGTTTACGCTCATATAATTGAATCTCTTACTACAGTGTGTCTTCTTGTAATAACTGAAAGCTTCTGCCGTTGTCACTTTGTGGGGCTTGGTATGTACTTTTGTATACAAATAGTAATTCCTACATGTGAGGGGGTGAAATAACTTTTTTAAACCACTTTCCACCTTGAATCCCACCCCTCAAAGCTTGTTATAAATTTCCAGCCCAAGTAATTATCCGATCAAGAGGTCTGGGTTTTAATCTTCACAGCGACAGAACGACGAGCGATCCGGCCTCGGAACAAGCTAGTAAGTCATTTACGGTCTTGCTGAAGAAAAAGAGCAGCGGCTTGGCAGCTGCGAGCATCATCTGCACTCACTTCAGACCAGAATCCGCAACTTGGTGGACGACGACAAAGCGGAACCTCCAAATTGAAACATCCCAAAGGTTGTACGATTTTGAACTCAAATAACGGGGGAGGAAAAAAATTAAATCTTCACGCATGACATCGCACGTCGGTCACAAAATAAAGCTTTTTAAGGGTTAACGAGATTGTGTTTTGCTTTTCTTTGGATTTTTTGTTGTGCGAAAACAGACGGGTAATAGGATTTCAAAAACATGACTGAGCTTACTGTGACAGAAGAAGGTTGTACACACGTCTCAGACATGGCTAAAGGGTTGACATCAATAATAGTTGACCGTTTCAAATCTTAATTATCGTGATCATCATATTTAGCGTTTTTGAGAGGAGTACTGGCGGTACGGTGGACGACTGGTTAGAGCGTCTGCCTCACAGTTCTGAGGACCGGGATTCAATCCCCAGGCCCGCCTGTGTGGAGTTTGCATGTTCTCCCCGTGCCTGCGTGGGTTTTCTCCGGGCACTCCGGTTTCCTCCTACATCCCAAAAACATGCGTGGTAGGTTAATTGGCTCTAAATTGCCCGTAAGTGTGAATGTGAGTGTGAATGGTTGTTTGTTTGTATGTGCCCTGCGATTGGCTGGCAACCAGTTCAGGGTGTACGCTGCCTCTTGCCCGATGATAGCTGGGATAGGCTCCAGCACGCCCGCGACCCTAGTGAGGAGAAGCGGCTCAGAAAAAGGATGGCTGGATGGAGAGTAGTACTGCCATTGTATTTTGGTTTCTCCCATCTGGTGCATGCTGAGACAGCATATAAACAGAGAAAACAAAAGACAGAAACTGTAGAAAAAGAATTAGAAAGGTTTTATCATACAATAATAAAATTATGTTTTCACTTTTTTAATAATTTGAAAAGTTACTTTAACCATTCCCTTTACTGTTCATGAAATATTAGATGATAGCTGAAGTGACTTGGGTGGATAAGTTTGATATATTTTCTTTCCTATGGGACATTCTCTTTTTTTTTTGGATAAACAAATAAGATGTTGAACTTTAAAATTCCACTGTTGTCTCAAGTTTTTCACCAGTGATACAGACCTCTATCCACAGTACAGGAAATACATCTCTTCAGAGTTTGGCAGGCACAGATAGTCATTTTTAACAGCGTTACAACCAAACAAACAAGTATTGCCTATAGGAGGTCAAATAAAAAAAAATATGCTTGGCATTACATCATTTGTACATATGGAAAGCATCAATTACAGCACAATTTCACGACTTTTATCATGCAGATTCACACATTTTAATGTTTGACTTCACACAACAAAAGCATGGCTGACCTCATCTGAGCGCTATCATTGTGGTTCTATAGTATAATAGACACCATAAAGACCCCCTCTTTCTAAGAAAGGCCCTACCAGAGGCAGCTGACAGGTTGGAGTTCCTGCCACAGTATAAGTGAAGTCAAGCATGTTTCGTGTGTTCCTGTTGACAACCAGCATTGATTGAAACTTGGCATGAGATGCATTGTTTCATGTTCAAAAGTGATGAGCAGTGCTGGAATAGTTTGGGAAATTAGCCAAAGAATTAGTGGAACACGATGTGGCCTCTTTTATTCTTGTTAATGCAACTTTAAAATGGCATCGGGGCATCTATCAGATAACAGGAGGAGGTTTAAGGAAGAAACATAACTGTGTGTCGGTGTGTAAATATCATTAACCAGAAAAACCTGATGGGGAATCAAAAGTCAGCCCTGACAGAACTGCCCCGGGGGTATTGTTTGGAGTACAAACCTAACAGCTGGTATACTGATCTTCCAAACAATTTCATTTCCCAAAAGGATTTACTGTATATCAAAAATACAAATCAGCCACATATCTCAAACCAATACAATAATGATCGGATTCAGATTAAACAATTGACCAGTTTTTCCCTTTACAACGTGTGTCTTGTATAGTTTTGTATTTTAAATTGGGTACTTCACAACCGAATGGAATGCAAACTTGTACCTATTATAAGAAATCAAAAACTGTAGACAGGTTGCACACAAATATAAGAGAAACATCACAATACAGTAACATTTACATACACTTCTATTGGGATTTGATGGCATGTCTACACCATTATGGTTACTGCCATCAAATGTACGTAACTTAAGTGGTGTTTGTAGTAGTCTCAATTGAGAATTCCTTGTGGTTTGGAATCCATGCACTTTCTTGTGGACTACTCCAAACGGGGACCCGCCTCCCACCACAATAAAACAAATAAACAAAGTACTTGGAACTCACCTTCCTCAGCAGAAGCCAGAGGAACCCAGTCCAGGAAGATGTATCCCAGCAGGCCAATGATCCTGTATGTCAGCTCCATAGTGATGGCGAATGGTGCACAATGGATTTGTGTCCTCTGTTTAGCCTTGAATGAACAATCAGATGGCACCGGCGTCTCGGCTGTGTTCTCGCTGACCGCAGACCACTCTGCATTTAAAGTGGACTACTGAGAGCCACAAAGAAAAAAAGCGGTGGCTGGAGTGCACTTTTAAAAAAGATATGACGCCATACGTGTGATGATTTGGAGATGGGGGGGGGGGGGGGGGGGGGGGGGGGGGTGTCACATTAAGTCCAACTTGAAAAAGTCACAAGAGGGCAAAGTCACACGTTTTCTGTCATGAAGACAACTTAATAAGCGCTTAACGTACTACGACACTTCTTCCAAAGTCTCTTCTGCAATCCAAAAAGTTCAAATCTCCAACAATGACACCTCACATTTTTAGGAGTCCGTCCATGCCATTTTATTGTTTAACACACCACAAGAAAATGAAGCAACGTGCTCAGTAATTGACCAGCAAATGCACCACACTGGTTGGCTCGCAGGTGAAATCCACGAAAATACGAGTATCGACAGGTCTTACCTGGCGAAAACTGTCTGCCTCGTGTAAAAAGACTAAAAACAAGACGAAGCAGCTGATGAAAGTTGTGCGGCCGGCAGCGGACTGACGCCGAAGCTGTCCACCCACAGGCGAGGAGACTTTTCCTCATCCGCGCCGCAGAGTCCAGAGTCCAGCTGCAAGCAGCAGCACCAAACTCCGCCCACTCCTGCCTCCAGAACAGCGGGGCTACACGGTCCGTGATATCACAATAACTTCCGGAAAGTACCATCAAAATAAAAGATAAACCTCCACCTTTTAGTTTTCCATTTAACATACCGTGTACTCCGGTATTCCAAATAAAACAACTGGTACTCATAACAAATAAAATTATATATATATATATATATATATATATATATATATATATATATATATATATATATATAAATACAAATACTTAAAATGTGTCTCATATTTCCAGGAATTGGTACAAACGGCGCTTACTGAGACACTCATAATAAATCAGCAAGGCTTTCTCTGCTGGCTTAAACACTATCAGAACTTCAGCACTGACCTACATTTACGACCTGAATTTTAATATTGCATTTATTATTCTCAAAGATCAATTCCCTTTATTTGTAACATTTCTCTTCTAAGAGTACATGGATGTCAGATATGATTTTTTTCCCTTTTTTTTTTTTTTTTTTGTCCAATCAGATTTCAGTTTATATGTGCTGTCGCGTCAAGCTAATAGTTTATCTTGTTTCACTTCATGCTGTATTTTCCTCAATGCTGTGACAATATTCCACTGTAATAACATCCAGCTCTTAATAAGAACCACAAGTGGTGCACCCATTTAATGTTAAAATGTGTGGTGAAAATGTTTATGCCTTCACTTCACGGTGCCACTTTATTACAGATTTTTTTTTTTTTAAGTGTTGTTACAGTTGTTACTCTATTTTCGATACGTTTTGCATGATATTTTGTATCTATTGCTCTTGCGCTCTCTCAATGTGTTTTAAGTGTTTAAAAACCTTTAAAAAGTGCTGTAAATGTTATAAGAGCATGCCAAAGTCTATTAAAATAGGGTATATATCTTTGAATTCCCTCATTGCCGGGTTGGTCTTGAACGTGGCCCCAGCAATGGAGGTGGGATTACTGTAATTGACCCTTTTACATTTCACACCTTCCAATTGGATGAGGTCCTGACAATACTGGGAACTTATCGTAGTTAGGTGATACCTGCTCTATGCATCCTTTCAATTCATTGGTGTGTCGACCTCATTCTGTCATTAGTTTATTCCCACACAGAAAATGGTGCATTGAAAGAAACGCAACTTGTTTTATTCTGAAGTCAAATTCGTTTTATTTCCGTTTTCTGTTTCTCTTGACACCGTAACGAACAACCCAGTGCATGCTGTTAAACGGTGCTAGATGAAACCTGGTGGTCGACGCGGTTACTATCGCTCTATCCCAATTTAGTTGGCGCGATTCTCTCCCGAATTTGGCCCTCATCTTGGGTCTGCCGGTGTTGGGGGGAGTGATCTGATTTTGTATGCCACAATACATGCTCAGGCCTGAAGAATATGAGCTTTCAAGGACAATCCCTTAGGCCAGATAACCTTTAAACTGGGATTTAAATGGCTGGAGCCTGTGAAACGCAGATACTGGACTTAGTGTATTTCCATTTTGCCAAATATAGGCATTGCAGCTTTTGCAATATTCACAAGCTAGAGTCTGCAGAAAGAGTCTATTGAGATAATATTGAAGTTGCATAATTAAACCCTGCCAGCATTTGAAATGAGCTTTCATGCATTTGTACTAACTCAGTTCTTGCTTGGATACTTGGTACATCTAATGACATCTCTCTGGAATGTGCACTGTTTTTCTAACAAGCCATCTGAACATAGCATTTTTAATGAGAGCCATAACATTGCACATTCATTACATCAGTGATGCAGCGTAGGCTGTTTTCTTATCTAATTAATGGGCCCTTTTCTCAAGTGGGAATGAATTGAATAACTTATTGAAAAAGATCTGGGAAAGACAGCTGCATTAATAATAGCAAATGCAAATTTAAAGTCTAAATGGCAAAATAGAAATAATACATTAGAAATTCAGCTGACTAACAAGTCCAGGCAGGGTTTAATCTTGGCAAGGCGGGACCAGTCTTTCTTGTTTTCGGGGTTAAACTTGTCTATGTTTTTGGCTGAAGTTGAATAACTGAGAAACTCAATACATTTCAATGGCTCTGTTGGATTGACATCACCTCAGGCTCGTTTCTGTGAAAGAGTTCAAGCCACAGTCGATTAAAGTTGTCATATGTGGGCCAAGCAGGCCCGGTGGGGTTACTGCAAACAACAAAACCAAGAAGAAGAGCACTGACTTAACACCCTCAGTGCCTTGACAGGACTCCGCAGCTAAGAGAACTTGTCATCCTACTTTAAAATATTTTTCATTCGTCTTCAGGTTCTATAAAGGTGAAATTCTGAAAAGTGGGGAAAATAAAATCTCTGTTTGCTTCTACTCAAAAAAAGAAGGCAGATCATGAACACACTGTCTTCCTAAATCAGATTTAAAAAACGGTTTAAATGCGTTTCCACTTCATTGAAGCCAATCAATACGGGTGCTTGTGGGAAGACGGCATGCAAGGAGGCTTTTACTTTAGAGTAAAGACAGGTAGCTTGCTGGACAGATGTCTTTTGTCTCAGTCGAAAATGAATAGGATTAGATTGCTGCATTTAGGGGGCGGCGGTTGCCTAATTCCAGCCACTTTAATATGGGGCCAGAGGGGCCAGCTAACGCCACACTCAAAGCTCTATTCTTAACACAATTCCTACCTTTTAAACACGACCAATCCTATTACAGAAAGAGGACATCAAACAGGAATGCTGCCTATGCTGATAGATAGACAGGTAGATAGATAGCACCTCTCGTTGTGGTGAGGGAAGCCCCCCGACAGCCCACTGGGATATATTTCAGCCATATATTTTCACGGCTCAAACATGTAGGGATAGTTCAGCTAAGAAAATTGCTAGACAAAGTAGTACCTATCCATTTTTCATCGGGGCATGGTTTCACACATTCAGCTGACACGCCCACAGCATTTGAGAGCGGAAACAATTGCTTCACTTTTCACAAATTTGAAGCTTTATTTCATATACTTGGTGACTTATTTATTTATTTTTTTCAATTAAGAGGGACACGCTTAATTGGCACATCAAATTTAGAATACATACAGTATTTACTTTCATTAGACAGGGACTTCACGAGATACAGTAAGTATATATGGGGCGATATTCATGCCAGCACTTGGTGTGACGTATACAGTACAATTGCTTCCAACACAAAGGGGTAGAATAAACGTGTGTTGAGTGTGAAACTTTACACATCTGTCTCGGCCTTCTGCAATTCTATTTAACGCAGTCGCCGCTCCACCTCCGATACTACCCACTGATACTATTCGTGCATGTGTTCCCTTTATCTTTCTATTCTGTGCCGGTCACTTTCACAAGACCAGTAACACAGGGGGTTACAAATGGAGAAAAAAAAAAGGCAGTTTCAATGGGCAGGGTGAAAAGGGCTTAATGATCTTGAGTGTTTTTCATTGACCGAGAAAAAATTTATGCCATCATCCACTTGTGTTGTCTTACCAAAAGCAATTCAATGGGGGAAGAAAAAAAATCGTAGTGGGCCAAATAGCCTCCCAAAAATGGTTGGGGGCGGGCGACGCAAAGAATAAATGGGTAAAAGCAGATCAGCAGCCTGAAATAAATAATAGAATATGACAATTGAAGGCAGCTGTTTGAGCCTCTACTCCCGACTGGAGCTGTCACATTGCAATGGAGGTAACAAATGACGCTGATAGCCGCCATGTTCCGGAGGCTGATGACTAGCAGCTGAATTTCCTGAATTTAAAAGCTAACCATGCAATCATCCTGGTTATAAAATCTGTGCAGTATTATAAAGTCACGCATCAAACATTTCATGCAATGGAAACATTCATGCAACATGTAATTAATTAAACCACAATTTTGCACTGAATGCTTTGCAGCACTCAAGGAAGGAGACTGCAAAAGCTCCAAATGCCAACTGTTGTGCCTTTTAGTTTGGTAATGATGACACTGTCTTTGAACGTTGGTGTAATGCTGCAGTGCATCAATGGTCTCAGACAGAAGTAACCACTTTTAAGTCGCCTCGGAAATCCTTCTTTCCAATTCTTCAGCAGAGGTTTCTTCTACACACCAGACTGCTCACATACCAGCTGCTATTTCATCCAACTTTCCCCCTCTTTTCACTGAAGCACTGCAGACTTACAGCGATGAAATCAGTCTCTTTTGAAAAAAAAAAGTGAATAATTTCTCCTGAATGTAATAAGATATCATGAAAAGAATTTCACCTTGATCCGGCATAGCTAACCAAATCATTGCGCTAATTTTTCTATACAAGCTTCTACACTCACTTATGAAGAAACTGAAATTCTATCCTAATCACCAGCTTGATTTAATGATACAATTTAGAAGCATTCCTTTAGCTTCTTCCGTAAGATTTATTTGGCTTGCTGGCAACAATAACAGGATGCTTGCAGTAAATTAACTGAGCATTTCTGGTTTGGAACATCTTGAATTTTTCAAAATGAAAGACAGAGCACATGAGGCTGTGACCACATGACCACGGGTATCTATAAAGCCATATATTATATTAAAAACATAGTTTTAGCCTTAAGTCCACATGGAAACTGTGTTCAGGTCAATAAAACCCGATCTTTTGAAAACAGCCGTTAGGGTGAACTTTTTGAGCATTTCCTTGGTGAAAAAAATGCCCATGTTTTTATGACTTTTTTAAAGACCTTTCAGTGTCATCTCACTAACAAATATGGGGGATTTCCCAAGTTGGATTGTTGGGAATATATGGCTACTGATGGGAATATAAAGTACAGAAATGAACAGGAAATTTGCTGTTGTTAAAAACATATTTCATGTTTACCAACTTCTGCTAATACGAGTATACATATGATAGCGTTTGAATGAATCACCACAGATTTTTGGCTAAATTCACATATTGCATTTAATCCCAAAGTTTGAGTTCTTTAATTGTTTTTCTTAAAACCATAACATCATGATTTTTCTTTTTTTGGGTTAAAAGATAAAACAAACTTCCCCAGATTTAGAGACACACTTTCGGTTGGACATTGACGCTATACGATATACTCATCCATCCATCCATCCATTTTCTGAGCCGCTTCTCCTCACTAGGGTCGCGGGCGTGCTGGAGCCTATCCCAGCTGTCATCGGGCAGGAGGCGGGGTAAACCCTGAACTGGTTGCCAGCCAATCGCAGGGCACATACATACAAACAAAACCATTCGCACTCACATTCACACCTACGGGCAATTTAAAGTTGTCAATTAACCTACCATGCATGTTTGTGGGAGGTGGGAAGAAACCGGATTGCCTGGAGAAAACCCACGCAGGCACGGGGAAAACATGCAAAGTCCACACGGTCGGGGCCGGGTATTGAACCTCAGAACTGTGAGGCAGACGCTCTAACCAGTCGGTCACCGTGCCGCCCAGGTATACCCATTAATTTAAATTGTAACGGTACCATTTTTGAAAATCCCTAAACTAAACTTAAGAGGAAAGTTTCAGCAAAACTTTGCCCCCTTTCCAAACATAGTAGTAAGCTACATGTATTTTTCATCATAATCAAACCTAAACTAATTATTCACCATTTGTTTTAATGCGCCCTTTTCCGGAAATGACTTTCTTCAGGCTTCTGACTGGCCTTACATTTTGGAGTAATTACGCCACCTGCAGTTATGGTATTAGCTTCACAGGCAGCAAAATGTGTATATTTTTTCAATACATTTTCATGTGTGATCATGAGCAGCTTCCGTTGAAGACATTTGAAAAGGAGAATTCATGTCGATGATTCTCTAGTCATCCATCTGTCTCGCAAAGAACAGAAGTGAGCATGTCACACCGTTCTGTTTGCTGTGGACACCTGCTCATGGCTGATTTTCAGCCATACTTGTTCTTGACCTTTGATGGCCACTCAACCCTATTTCTGCCTTGTTGTCTGTTATCAACTAATTTTCTAGTTTCATTTTGCAGGAGACGACTTCCTCACAGAATAAATACATGAGAAAGTGGATGAATGGATTCATGTTATACACATATCCTGTTTATAGCTGTATAGTATTTACAGAGAAATGTTTAAATCCATGACAGTGTTTATACTCCTTTATATTGTTATCCGTGTTCAATGTTTGTCCGCACATTCCTACATTTCAGTCTTCAATCATGCATTATTATTATTATTATTATTTTTTGTTCTTTTACACATGATGCACATGTACCATTTTCTATTATATACTTACAGTGATTATCGAGTGTTGAAATTACAACGCATTTCTGGATGATCGTTGTTACACCATTTTTGTTTATCAGAACGAATAAATGCTCTTTTACTCGATGGGCACCCATAAACAAACAACCATTCGCGCACACATTCACACCTACGGGCAATTTAGAGTGGTCAATTAACCTACCATGCATGTTTTTTGGGAATGTGGGAGGAAACCGGGTGCTTGAAGAAAACCCACGCAGGCACGGTGAGAACATGTAAATTCCACACAGGTGGGGTCGGGATTTGAACCCCCGTCCTCAGAACTGTGAGGCAGACGCTCTAACCAGTTGGTCGCCGAGTCACTCAGTGTACCCATAAGTTGCCTTTCATAGCAACAGAATAATATTTGTCGAAACCAATATTTGTGAGCATCATTATTTCAGTACGTGGTGCTTTGAGATACGAGTCGCCGGACGTACGGGTGTTCGAGATACAAGGTGTCGTTCGGTCGATTATTTTAATTTTTTTCCTGTCCTCGCCTGTTCGCTTTCGTCAGGAGAAAATGGTTCCTGAAACGAGGAGGTGGGAGGCAAGAGCTCAGCATGAGAGTTTATAAAACGGAGAAGGAGTGCCCTCCACTGGTCGCACCGACCAACACAGATTACACAACACATTTATATCAAACAAAAGAAGGCTTTTGAGTCCATCTTCAAAAGCATTTTAAATTCCTTTTATTATTTCATAGCTAATTTACAACAAGCGCTTCACTGAACTGGAACATTTTAATTTGCTTGATATTCTCATTGTTAAATATAGTTTTCTGCATCAGTCAACTTTGATATAATCTTTCTTCTGTAAAAATTAATATACTTTCTTTTAATAAGGAATATCACACTTGAGAGAGATATTAAGAAATACACAGAACCCTCAAATAAACAAACTGAAAACATTCTATTCATGGATGTGACTGGATGCTTACATATTTGTGTGTTTGTGCGCGTGTATGCGGATGTTTCTATGTTGGAGCAGTTAAACTGGGCTGTCGTTTTGTTGGATTCAGTACTCTGCATCAATTCTGCAGTGTCCACAGCTAAATCTAAAGCCAGACGGCATCATATTTACAGCAAGACCGCATAAACTCTCTCAATGTGGAAAACAATATAAAAATATACAGACAATTCGAAATAAATAAACAAAACATAAATTGATACTTGTGATTAACAAGATTCAGCTGTTCCGTATGAGTTGAAGGAAGTCAGTGAGCAAAAAATCAACAATAAATATGACTGATCAATACTTTACCTTCACTCTTAGAATTCAGTAAAATGAAAAAGAACTTAACACAAACACATGCTCATAAAACCTTGAAATCCTTTTGTTTTTTAGCCTTTTTACCTGTGGCATAAAATGCTGTCAGTGCAATAAATAATTTGAAATCTGGACACACATACTGTAACCTTCTTCATTGCATAACATCATAGCCATATTGCACTACATCATGTGCACGTCTTACACTCTCTCTGGCACATGTACGCACACCACCCATTTATTTATACATTAAAACTGGTTGTGGGTGTTATAAAGGAGAGATATGCTCATATAGTTATTTATAGTTCTTATTTTATGCACAGGGTGCATCTCGTCCACGTACTGCACGCACTCAGACATACAGTATCTCCATTGTATAAATGTTTCCATAGGTGTCCGAAATATGACTGACACGTCAAATATACTTGTGAGATCATCTTTACGTCAACATTTCTGTGTGAGCTTTTTGCTGAGTGTGGGTAAATTCCACAAACCAAACCGCAAATTTAAACAAAATAACCAGTGTAATGTTTGGAGATTTTTTTTTTTCTTTTTACAGACTATAGTCCTGTTAGAAATTGTCATAAAAAAGATATATGTGTATATATTTATATTTTTATATATATATATAGACCGTTTATTTGTGACTTACTTTTATGTGTATGGTCACAAGAGGGAGAAAGCAGAGGAGGACTGGAAGCATGAGAGTAAAAGAAGACCTGTACCTCCCACACACGCACACACATGCGCACACACAAACACCATGACACCATGGCTTTTAGTACAGCCACTGGAAAACAGTGTGAATGTCTGTGGCTGAGGGATTGGTTCGGAAGAGTGATAGGCGCGTCGGCCGTGGTGTGTTCAAGCTCTGCTGTTTGTGCCCAGAGAGTGATAACATTCATCCAGGTTTGTGACCAGACAAAGGTCAGAACAGACAGCCCTCCACCCCTCTCGCAGAGGGGTGTGATAGGTTACAGCTGAGGTTACAATTATACAAGTTTTTGGTGCACGTGTGTGGACATGCGTGAGCATGTGTGTATAAGACGCTAAAATGTATGTCAGTTTATACTCTGCTCACAAGTGGCCGTGTCTCTGATCTTCTCCATCACGAGACTTGCTTTAAAACACACCCACACTCCACTTAACTTTTTAAAAAATGATTTTTCCCTCATAGCTTTCATTGTTTTGAGTCCTTTCCTTTCATTGTCTTTGAGGATACATGCACAATGCATATTCATTTTTTCTCATTAGAATCATTTTTACTGCCTTTAAATAATAGTGCTTTGCAATATTTGACAGGGGATCAGTCTTGGTCACTGAGGTTGGATTTTCATAGTTCACGCTCAAAATCAAAGAAAAAAATAACTGATTAGCCCGTGAACGACTTCTGGTCTTGAGGGTCTCGGCAGGATCAACCCCCTACTCTTTTCCTGTCCTGAAAAAAAGCGGAGTTGACTGGTGGGTAGAGAGCCAGCAGATGGTATACAAAAACTGGGGTAACCAGTCAATGTCTGAGGGCACCTTCAGGTGTAGGCTTCAAACCACATTGGGGTCCATCCCTGCCACCCTGTACTACCTTTTAATCTGCTCAAAACTGATGTCTTCTTTACCTCCAGACTGTTTCAAGACAGATGAGATAAGCATCAATTCACACTTGACACCAAAATGTATCTGGAATATGCCAAAACTAATCACGTTGATTAGATTCCTGTCTATGTGAGGAAATTGAAGCTGTGATAGATACTAAGGAACCAAATCTGAGGTGGTCTGACACCATGAACCAACTCTCTCAAAGACATCTGTGTCCCCAATTTTGGGTGAAATGGCTTTTTAATGCCAAGTGTGAATGTGGCCTCAGAACTGCAGCCTTGCCTCGAGAAAGTGGAATACTAATTAAGTCTGTTTCAGTCTAATTACACATCAGTGTCTTTTTCTAGTATCATTCTCACTGTGTCACTTCCTGTGTGTTTTTTATCCGTCTTCTTCAGTGAAGCACTAACTTTTCTGGAGGATGTCCCAGGAGGCGAGGCTGGCTTGGCGGTGAAGGGTGGTGCGAGTCGGTAGATGATATGCAGGAGGGGGGAGGGCATCACAGCCTCTCTCGGGTGGGAATCCATATGTAAGGCCCTGATTGCTCCTCGATCACTGTCTTTACTTTGTGATAGACCTCTTCGAAGCTATCCCCTTCCACGACAGCTGCAGCAGAAAGAAAGAGATGGGGAAACAAAAATATGTTCAAGACTTGCAACTAAGTGCAGGCAGTATTGAATTCTTGAAGGTGCGTGGCCTCATTTAAATTCCACCAACTGCTGGTATTTGCCCTGAAAATGCCTCTTAAATATTAAAACATGCTGAGGCCTCTCAAAAGTGTTGCAACCAAAATGCAAATGTGACGTTCATTGTTGAAAAAGGTGTGTGCTTTCAAATTTGTTGGTAGAGTTTAAAAAAGCACATATCATGGCCATCTGGAGTGATCAACTATGCTTGTGCAAAGAAGTTTACTAAAATCTGTATTGAAAATCTCTCTAGCATTAAATGGAGCAATTTTATGACGAAAAGTGCAGTGGGGTGCAAATGCAGATGCTTTAGCTCACGTTTCCCATCTGGTGCTGCCATATCCCAAATTCACTGTTAAGCATGACAGTCATGCACAGATATAAAACTTTGCACCTTCCTTTTCATTCTGACAAGTGTACACGTCATCATTATCTCTACCAAGACGTTTCTACGAGCATGGGTATGTTCTGAGAAAATTCCTTTCTCCAGTTTTGACATATTGTATGTGTAACTGCCACCCCTTTGGTTCATTATTTAGATTAGAAGTTGTTTGTTTCTGTCGGAAGCTGTGCTGATTTGGGAACGTTTACGTGACGCACATTTCGCGTTGTCATTCAGAGGGTTCACCTCAACTCATGAATGAACACGCGCGCCTTTACACCCATTGATGGGAGTCACATGTTTAATTACCACCCTTGGTCAGCAGAGGTAGGTATGTATTTGTTTGTTGTTTAGCTAAACTTGAAGAACGTATTTCCAAGAATGTCCCCAATTTTTCAAATGATTAGATTTTCCAAAAATCCACAACTTTTCTAATGGACGCAGTTATTACTATAGTCCACCGTGCCAGGATTTTATAACTACCGCTAATAATTGGCATATTATATCTATACACACACACACACACATACACACACACACATATATATATATATATATATATATATACACACACACACACACACACACACACACACACACACACAGACACACACACACACACACACACACACACAGTGCCGGTACGGTGGACGACTTGTTAGCACATCTACCTCACAGTTCTGAGGACCAGGGTTCAAATCCCGGCCCCGCCTGTGTGGAGTTTGCATGTGCATTCAACAAATGGTTGTTTGTTTATTTTTGCCCGGATTGGCTGGCGACCAGTTCAGTATGTACCCCGCCTCTCGCCCGAAGATGGCTGGGATAGGCTCCAGCACGCCCTTGTGAGGATCAAGCGGTATGGAAAATTGATGGTTGGATGGATATATATATATATATATATATATATATATATAGTGTCTGACACCATGAACAAACTCCTCTCTCAAAGACATCTGTGTGTGTGTGTTTTACACATTCGTAAAACTGTTTGTATTATATACAGTTAGCTATGATTTAACTGTGCAACCACCTATTCCTGTAGACTGCCAATATAAGATGGATCTTAGGAAGGAATACTTGATCACATCCTTACTGTCCATTCAACAGCTCACAGATAAAGGTTCTCCATAAGTGTCCGTTATTTATCGTAATATCAATAATTAAAGAATCAGGTCTCTGTACTTTCTTCCACTTCAAATGAAAAGCGCTCCGTGGATGCATGATCGTCTTCCATTCAGCTTTTACTCAGGTTACCCATATGCCAGAAATTGGACTGCTGAATGGTAAATCCGATTAAATATACTAAACATAATGACATTATTATACAGTATGATCTTATTAGAATTAATTCCATTGGATCCAGAACATAGTCTAGTAATGAACGAAAACGTACTTGCTTTTGGGGTACAAAGTCCTAGGTGGTGATCGATTTCAGAGGTGATAAATGTTCAAGCCTTGCTGTATAAGTGTTCTGCCCTTACCGGAGAAACACTCGAGGAAGTCCTGTTCTAGTTTGAGGGCTCGGTCCATTCCTTTCCTGGCCTGCTCCTCTGTCAGGCGTGTGTTAATCTCTCTGTTCACGCAAGAAAAATGATCTGTTACAGTACTTTATTTCAATGCAGATAAATAAATTAAGTAAAAAAAAAAGTTTTTGTGTACATACAGGACATTCTCCAGTGACTTAGGCCGGACAAAGATGGCAATAGGATGAAGCTGAGCAGCTTGTAGTCGTCGTACAGCATTGGCCGACACGTCCAGAATACAGTGTTTCCCTTGCTGCATGCACAAATAAATGTATGTACTGTAACTCACCCCTTTTTAACTGTAAATGAGTTGGTAAAATAAAATAAAAAATGTAAACTCAACCACTATTGGGTGGAGGCGGGTTGGGTTCAATCTGGCCCATGGGGATAGAGAACACTTTAACTGCAATATTTAAATAAAAGTAACTGTTGTTTCTAATTTTCCCCACTGGCGGTCGCACTGATGACCACTCGAACGACCACTAACCACATAAATGACATTCTGAAATTGGATGTTACTCAGGATTTGACACCAGATAATGATGCACTTGTGAAGGCTAAAAGATGCCAAGTTTGATAAAAAACCTCCTTCATTTAAAATGCTGCAACCATCTTTGCACTACAGTTCTGTGAAAATGAATACCCCCTGTAGAACTATTTTAAGACACAGAATACTGCAAAATATCAGTCAACATCTTCAGTTCAAAAGAGGTTGATTTGGTGGAACCCTTTAATGTTTTTTTTTTCATGCACTGTCACAACTTGTATGTATTTTTATATATACATTTCTAAGTCAACTGCAATCTCTTTCCGAAAGGTTCCTACTTGAGTTTGTATGGTGTGATGAGCCAGTTGAGGTTGTCAAGATTTTCAGATGGATATGGAATGAATTTTTAAATATTTTGTTGTAATAAGTTGTTTCATAAAATATATACATTATATAAATCCATTGTGATTTGCGAGTTTCACGTGTAAATGAAAACACTGATTTAAATTGCACTAATTTTTGTCACGGAATTTTAGATTACTCATAGGAAGATGTGAAATAAGATAATAATGAATGTATGCTAATATTTTCCAAATACAGTTTTAATTATTCACACCACAACGATGGAAAAAATGGAGCCGTCATTATTTATAGATTATTATGCCACGGAAATAATGGTGTAGCCCGCTTGAGATCAAATTGGGGTGAATGTGAGACCTGAACTAAAAAGAGTTTGGCAACCCTGTCTAGACCTTGTATTTCTGTATTTATTTTGTATTTCTTGTATTACTGGACTAATCTTTGTATTCATTATTTTTGGAGACTCTTTCAAAATCTAGTTTTCGGATCATCATCATCATTATTATTGCTTCCAACGCACCTGTTCAGCCACCTCACGGACACTCTGGACGCTGGTGCCGTACAGGTGACTGTTGTACTGGCCCGCTTCGATGAAGCGATGGCTCTGGATGTCTTTCTCCATCTGTTCCCTTGACGACACAAAGTGGTAGTCCCGCCCATCCACTTCATACTCCCGTTTGGGTCGTGTGGTGTCTGTTAACAGAGCAAAAACATTAAAACATTAAACGTGTCGCATACTGTATATCCTGGAACCTTTTTCAGTCTCAAAATGACAGCAAATACATCTACTGAAGGAAAGCTTTATGCAGATATAGCCCGAAAATGGCCGCATGTGGCAATGTAGTTCTGTGTCAGAGACTGACAACGCAATTACTTACGTGGGACACACGAGCCGAACTTATCAGGGAACTCAGACAATAGGTCATCATTTATCCTGTCCTTCACAGGACCCAGAATGATGATGGGCCTCGCGTAGTGAACTAATGAAGAGAGAAGAGTGCATGGACATTCAGCATTCAGATGAAATGACAATAAAAATCCACTTTTATTGCCTAAAGTAATGGACTTTACTATTACTTTACGGCCTTACCTTCCACTTGGGTGACGGTCTCATAACTGTGCGACGTTTTATCTCTCCCTGGTGACAGATCAGGGAAGCAATCAGACATATTTCTTTTCGCCATCATCATATGACATTCAGGTTTGTGCTGGCATGTGTGAGCTCGTTTGTGTTGAAGTGTGTGATGGATGTTAAACAATTAGATTCCTCTATTAATAACCATAGACACTACAGAGAAGGTGAATATGATTCTGCAAGTAATGTTCTCACAAAAATTAAGTAGCAAATTGTCCATTGTGTAAGCACTATATTATGTTTACAGCAGACTATATTATCTTTAGCTACAAATACTTGTACTGTGTGTCTCAGCAATGTTGGAAGTCCCAAATCATGTTCCTGTGTTTCGAGTTTATAGAAAAGGAAACTTGCTAAATACCTTGCGTTCCCAAGGTGTCCCGACCGTGATCCTCCAGGGACAACAGTAAAGATTTACACACTAGAAGCCAGTTCAAATGAGCCAGTCTCAATTAAAGAGCTCTCATGAACCTACCCTCTCTTTGGTGTTGACGCGCGACCACTCTTTTCTTTCCACCCTGCGGAGGGAAGCATATAAAAAGTAAATAAAAGCAGCAATTGAGAAGAGGTGGTAGTGGTCGTGTGATTAACACATTATGAATGACAAGTCATCTTGGCTACAAATTATGAAGAAACAAACGCTCTGTTTCATTTCTTATAAGCGGCCCTCTAGCATTGGTCAAATGTCAACGGGAACTAAACAAGTGCTTGCATTTTGTGTTATCACTGTCCGGCCAAGTGTGTCTCTGACCTGTGCTTGCTGGGAATGAAGCCAACCTCCTCAGCCTCATTCTGGGGGCTGACCTTACGTGCCTGCCACCATTCCTCATCCCCGCAGTCCAAGATATGGAGCACGTCCCCAAACCTAAAGCCTAGCGCCTGACTGAGGAAGCCACAGTCTGCCGTTTTGTCATAGTCAAACAGAGCCCTGTAAAATACAAGAGTTTAAATTAATCCCCAAATCTATATTTTGAATCACAAAACTTTGGGAAGAGGTGAGCTGACAGCGGGATCTTGACAATTTCATTCCATACAGTTAGAAATTGTTAAGAAATGTTGTGCCTCAGCTATGCTACCAGTGATGTACAGTATAATAAAACGAAAAATCCAAACAAAACAAAAATAAAATAAAATAAAATAAAAACTTTGTAAAGACCTCCAAGAAATTTCCTCATCGGACTTGGAAAAAATTCAACAATATGATTTTTTCTTGTGGATTCTCACAAAAAAAAAAAGATAAAACAGGATGTTTCACAACAACCAAACAAAGCATGTGTTGCGCCAAACAAGGCCAAGATGGCAGCCCGTTTCAGAATGCAAAGGCTGTACGAAGCGACCAATCGGTCTTTTGTTTGAAGAGGGATAAAGTTGTCGCCTCAGAAAGGCCCAGCAGAGGATGTACTTCCTGCAGCTTCTGAGAAAGCACGGCCTGCCACGGGAGCTGCTGAGGCAGTTCTATACAGCGGTCATCGAATCAGTCCTGTGTTCTTCCATCACAGTCTGGTTTGGTGCTGTTACAAAAAAGGACAAACTCCGACTGCAACGCACAATCAAAACTGCTGAAAGGATTGTCGGTACCGCCCTACCCACCCTTGAGGACTTGCACGCTGCCAGAACTAAGACAAGAGCGTGCAGGACCCTCCACATCCCGGTCACCAGCTCTTCCAGCTCCTTCCCTCAGGTAGGCGCTACCGATCAATGCAAACTAGAACTAGCAGACGTTCCAACAGCTTCTTCCCTCTTGCGATCAACTTCTTAAACACCAAACCTACAAATCTATTGCAACATGATGCCAATTTTGTTTTGACTTGAGTTCGTTGTCACATTTCTGTGGGGCCAATTATATATTACTCGTGCACTCACTGTAGTAGTATCGCCACACTGCACTATTTGCATATCTGTTGTTGACCAATACTGGCCACTCATGCCAGAGTAGCATCTGCTCCATTTGCACACTGACTGAGGAGTATCTGCAACATTTGCACAATCAACATTGTCCCAGATTATCGCGCTACTCGTCACTTTAAACCGCATAGACTCCTTGAAGTCTCTGCGCCCTTTGCACAATGGTCATTGCACCGGACTATTGCAATATTAGTCATTCGAACTGCTCTAAGTGCTAGAGGAGTATGTATCTTTTGCATAATTGTCCAAAAAAAAAAAATGTACCGGCATTACCAGATAACTATTAACCCTTTAATGCTCAGTGACTGTTTTTTGCCAATGTCTTTATGTCTCAAAAGTGTTCTCTGTCAATTGATTTTCTGTTGTCGTACTAGAGCGGCTCCAACTACCGGAGACAAATTCCTTGTGTGTTTTTTGGACATACTTGGCAAATAAAGATGATTCTGATTCTGATTACATAACCCGGAGAAAGAAGTGAACTTCCTCGATCTGTGCGCTTGACAGTTTCACTGGCTTTAAGTCCTTCAAGTTTCCATGAAAAGCTATAAAACAAACAAAACAAAACAAAACAAAAAAACACACTGAAGCAAGAAGAACTTAGCCTGCAAGCTAACATTACCTCTGCGGCTAACCTGACATTTAAAAAAACACATTTTTTATAGCAGCGACCATGTTCGCGCCGACGTCACATCAAAATAAGACGTTACGAATAAAAGTAAGATGCATGACTTCTAATATGTAACAAGAAAATCGAAGACCCAAATATTTCATGTTGAGCAATGTTGTGCCATAATGGATACTTGCGGATTTTAACAACCCATGTTACGTCACCTGTCATGGAACGACTGAGAAGTCAGCAGACCAATGACGCACAATGTTGTTAAGGTATGAACTATTTCTTTTATCCTCTTTACTAAGTCCGTTTTGATGCTGAAAAGCTCCAGCAAATACTTAACCCAAGCTTACATTTTCGTGTTGCTATGATGGTTTGCGACGGTATTGTTCTCAGTGCTGTGCTGTAATGAATATGCTGTATTTCGGTACATATTAAACCTTTTATGAGCCACTCATCATAATAACTTGAAATAAAAAATTTTAACAGAAGACACCAAGCCCTGTTTCGTAAAAGACAAGCATGCCCTATTTCAACACATTTTAGCCTTTAATTACAATCCCATCTTGAGTTTTTTAGTTCTTATGATAATGACTAGCAGTCCACTGGTAAAATGGTTCTTCCCAGAGGCAATCAAATGATCAGAATCAACATATGATTATACTGCCCACGCACTATAGTAAATCTAAAAAGAAAATGACATAATCCACCAGAATTCAATAGACGTCCAAACTCTAAAGGACATCTGTTTAAGCTTTTTCCTTGTAACTTGAGATCAGGCTTGGTTTTGAAACTGGGTTGTAAAACGCTTTAGGAAGGATGAGGTGTCTCAATCTTGTCTTTGACTCAGATTTTGTTAAGTGTGGATTTATTCTCAAAACTGCAACTATGTGGTCAGCAGTGCTTCATACATGCATTGAATGAATTCGTTGAGTTTGATGACTGCGGTTGGACCTAACCAAGATAAAAGTATTGAGACATGACTCGACAGATACTTTTTTTTGTGGTCCATTTACACTTCTCTACAATTTGCCCCTATTGTCAGTCCCTGCCACCTCACCACCAGCATAGAAGGTTTATAGTTGAGGATGCATTGGAATGAGACGTCCACACCTAACACTAATTTAGTGGTTAAACAAACTTAAACCTGTATCGGTCTTGAATTGGTCTCAACACCTCAAAGCCTACAACTGGACTTGGCCTCTTGTCCACAATACTAGTGCATTGTTTTTAACTCTACCAGCACTGCCGTACCTGATGTAGAAGCCCCTCTTTGGGTTGCTTCTTAGCGTTGTCGTACCAGAGCCCATGCTGCTGTTCATCAACTGCTCCCTCAAGTCGTGGATCTTTGCCTCGAAACGACTGTACTCTGATAGAGGAAAATCATATATCTTATTTGAGATCCATAAATGAAACATTTCGTTGTACACGTACTAGGTTTTGGGCTTTACCGTCTGGTCTATACTGAGCAATGATGGTCACCGTTTGACCAGCGTTCTTCAATGCTGCAGCCGCCTGCTCGTGTGTGGCCATTCGCAGGTCCACACCGTTCACCTGACACACATAACACATATGGATGTTCATGACCATACAATCAAAAGGCCCCTTACAGAATATGTATTTGTCCGTGAACTGGTTAACACGTCTTTACACTGAGGATCTGATCGCCCTTGTGCAGCTCTCCACTGAGGTCAGCTGGCCCTCCTGCTAGGATGAAAGAGATAAAAATCCCCTCTCCATCTTCTCCTCCAACGATGTTGAATCCCAGACCCGTGGAGCCTCGGTGAATCAGAACCCTGCGAGGTTCTCTGGAAAAGAGAGAGGAAAATGAACAGGAATGCTAAAAACCTGCTAACGTCACCCAAGTGCCATTGCTCACCTGGGAATGTCATCGTCTCCCATCAGGCCATGCAGAACAGGTGAAAAGCGACTCGGTGAGGTGGGAGTGAGGGCTTGTGGGTAATCTGATCCAAGATAGTTGGGGTGGCTCAGTTCAGTATCCATATGGGAATATGCTGGGAATTAGACATTGTAAGGGTTTTATATGTCATAATAAGAGGGTATTTTGTCACAGAAGTAATCTATAACTCATTTATATATACTCATAACAGAGAGTAAGTATCCATCGATATCGAAAACAGTATCGGTATGTGAAAATACTGTATGTCTGTACTTGTACTCGTAAAAATGCTACAATACTACAACACCAACCTGACAGATGTCCAGTCGCCCTGCCAAGTCGTGTGGAGACACTTTAAAGTAAACATGGATGACAAGACTTTTAGCCAACTGCAAATTACGCTCTGCGTGGGCGGCGACAGAGCGGCCACCCTACAAGTTGCACTGGCCCCCTAGCCGCTGAGTATACTTGGTTGATCTGCCAGTTGCATATCTATATATTCTAAAAGATTAAACCATTCAAGTATAAGTACACAAAGGAGCTGTATAGTCAAATTGTTAATGGCTCATTAAAGCAATGGCTTCTTTGATCACTCTGCCATTACTTGGATAAGTGTGGCAATTTTAGAACTAGTACATAACACTCTTCATGAAAAATAACCTCCCTTTTTAAAAACAGTCCAAACAGTCCAAGTACACGATGGTGACATGCATCACTTCAGTTGTCCTGACAGTTTTAATTCAGAACTAAAATGCCTTGTGTTACAGGCTACATTTAAGCGAAATGTGCGCCAAGACTGTTTGAAAAACATGCAGTTGGATGTTAAAATGTCAGTAATTAAAATTTGTTGTTAAAATAAAACATATTTTCATCACAATTGCGAGACACTATGGCATTATCAAATATCAGTACTTGGTATTGGCGAGTGCTCAAATGTAAGTACTTTTATACTCTCCCTAATCCCTAATACAAAGCCTTGAACCTTTAAGACCTCGTCTTTGAATTCGCACACGGCGCCCACATTCATCTCCAGTAATTTAGAAAGATGTTATGCCCCTGCTCCTCTATTTTTAACTGCTATTCTAAATTTGGTCCCTTCAGTGGGTGTAAAATCTTGGAAGCGTATTCACCAAAAGGCTTGGACATTTTAATATTAAACAGTTGTAGCTATCTCAGGACAATCATACAGACACACAGAGTTCTATTTATTTAGACAACTTTTTAAGACTTACTGTTAGTGAGATCTGGAGGGTTATAGGAGTTGGTCAGAAACAGGTTGTTGGGCTTTGCCACCCTGAGGTACACCACCTCGGCTGTGTTCTTCAGTGCCCCCACAGCATCTTCATGCATGACATCTTCCAGACATACGTTGTTTACCTGATTGTTGACCATAAACAGGCAAATGCAATCAACACAACAAGAGATTATGTGAATGAGAAGGCCTCTAAAAATATAATAATCAAGGCAATACATTGGCTCAATCAGATCATCCCAGGGAGAAGAGGGAACAATAACAAATACATTTTCATTGATAAAACAACATAACTACAAACGAATTGCCCAACTCAATAAACTCGAGTCAGACGTCACGTCCGGAGTTTGTTTCCCCTCCTAATAATTTAATAGGGTGACTGTGAAAGTATCTTCTGCTGCAATTGTGTCTACTCTCCAGCAGGTGGCAGTAACGTTATGACATTAATACCGTTCAACATCGAGCCCATTGCACTTCTTCATCTATTAACATACAGTAGTTATGAGCGTCCTGTCATTTCAGGCGGGGGAAATTACAGCTGTACTCTCGCTCCACTCTATGCATGATTCCATCATGTAAGTAGTATGAGTGTATATGTGCGAGTGTGTGGCTGTATGACACTTGGTTACATGGGTGATTCAAGGCAGGGGCACCATAAGGGTGACAAAAGTGAAGACGATTCAAGTATTTTGATTTTGTGGCATTGAGGTGGTGTGTGCCAAGTTCATAAATGAGTCACTGACCGCCAAGATCTTATCCCCAATCTGCAGACGTCCATCTTTATGTGCTGCTCCACCTTCTATGATTTTGGTGACATAGATGCTGTTATCTCCTGGTATGTGCTGGTTTCCCACTCCTCCAGCAATGCTAAAACCCAGTCCTTAGAAAAGAAGAACCAACCAGAGGAATGGGTAAATACCTCAAAGATGTTCTAAACCCATCTGTAGTCTACATTTTCATATACCTTTAGGCCCTTTGATAAGTTTCAGTTCAGTGATTTTCTCCGCCGCTGGTTTCCGACGGAGAACGTAGAGCCGGACGATAGCACCTGCTTCCTTCAGAGCCTCCACAGCCTGGCTGTGTGTCACCTCTCTCACGTCAACATCATTCACAAAGAGGATGCAGTCGTTCACACTACCGAAGCGAAAGCGAGAAGGGAACAGCGATAGTGTGGTGAAGGAGGGAAATATAAGATGTAGTCAGGAGCAGTCAATCACAAATTAGTAGCAGTGATTGCAGTATCCAGGTCACGTCAAGCCTTTCTTACAACTCCATCCATCCATCCAGGCAATGTGAAACTGGTTCTACTTCTCCCAACTTTCAAGATCCATATAGAAAAAGGAGTGGCAGCTAAAAAGTTTAGTTAATGATGAGAGACATTATCAAGGGTCTGCCTATTTGCACTAGAGAGGCCATGTTTAAAATTTTTATTCATTGTCTATTTTAGAGCGTTCACATTCCTAAGTACTTCACTTATCACAATTCCATTCGCATGTGCTTGAAATTGATTTCATGGCCATTTCAATTATATCATGCTCATTTTTGCAAGACTACTTGCTGAGGGCTGTAGAAAGTTTGGGACATGGCTCTCAAGGGAAACCGTGGTTGTTATACGCTGCATTCCAGAAACCTGGGAAGTTTGAAAATTCTCATCATAGTCTTGGAATATATATTATATCAATGTTTTAATAGAGGCCTTTTGCGATCGTAGCATATTGCTGATGAACTATTTAACTGAATTTGAACAAAGAAAATGATTTGACATCCAAACACTAAAAGTCAGCTAACTCATATTTCTGTTATGCTGTGTCTTGGATGCATTTTTATGCCCCGTATGAGTGTTTATCGTAATGCCCCATGTGTGTTACCTCAGGCGTCCATCCTGAGCCGCCGCTCCTCCAGGTATGATTTTCGTAATAAAGATGCTCGGGTCGTCGCCCACATGGGGATTGTCAGTTCCCCCTGCTATGCTGAAGCCCAGGCCCGAGTTCCCCTGCAGTAGCAATTACAAGTCAAAAAAAAAAAAAAACTGTAAATAATTCATTAAATCAGTGGGATTTGAGTGAGCCTTTACGGAGTGAAGATGGTAAGGATCCTTTATCGATCCTGCTTTCATTACTTACGTTGCTGCGAGAGGGGTAGTAATAAACTCCTACATATGGACCAAACTTGGTTGTTCAAAAATCCCATTTACCAAATTGTCAACAATCCATGCAGAAATAAAGAAGGAATAAAGCTCTATCTACTTCAACCTTCTTTATGTCCACCAACAAAAATATATTTAATTGATTTAATGATTACCAAAGACTAACTGTAGTTGTACTGTTTTTGTCATTTCAATCCTGTATTTTATAATGCACTGTAACACTCGAAGAGAAGTTACAGCACAAGGACATGACTAGATTTTAGTTTCTAGATGAACTAAAATGAATCGTGCAAAACAATAAAAGTAGTCATGCAGATGCAGCTTGACTAGGCAATGAATTTGTTATTAGGTATGAATACAGCCAAAGGATTTCATTGGGACACTTACTCTCTCTAGTGTGATTTCCTCATACTCAATTTCCCCTTCTGTTCCATTCACCTGCCAGAATAAGCATATGTTAATTGACTTTCAAGAGAGAATAAAATCCAAAAGAATTGCTAAAATCAGTAATATTAATTTAAAAAAAAAAAAAACAGTTTCAATTTTGGTCATCTATGACATGGCTGGGCAGTCCTGCTGGCTATATTTTTCCATTTTTTGAAAGCATTATGTTGGACCCGAAAGCCGATTGATGAACAGCCACATTGTTGTTTTTGGTCCAATTTACCTTCTGGCTGAATAACATAACAACGCATCAGTATTACCTTGGCAATTAAGGGTGTCCCTGTGGGAAATCGAATTTAAGGAATTGATGTCTGGTCTAGAAAACAACTTTTTTTAAAGTGTTGTTGTGGGACAAAAATAACTGGGTGTGGAGCGCCTTTCTCAGAAGCCTCATTTTGCAAATCCTAAAAATGCTGTTTCTGTATTTCATTGCGTCCGTCCTGGACTGGATACCTGTGTCAGAAATGTACAGACAACCATTCACACTCAAATCCCATCACATCACATTCTGCCAAATTAACCCATGTTAAGTTGAATTTCGTTAAATGATGGCAACCATCAGTCAGGACACATGCAAAGGAATTTCTAGTGAAATTTGCCATTTTGTCAAGTCTAGTGTTAGAGATTAGACATAGTCCTTACATATGGCGATCCATCGAGTGTGTCCGTGTTCACCACCACAGGTGGACTATTTCCCTAAAGGAAGAGCGAGAGATTGAGAGAGAGAGAGAGAGAGAGAGAGAGAGAGAGAGAGAAAGAGAGAGAGAGTGAGTAAGAGAGAGAGAGAGAGAGGATATGTAGATTATATAACAAAATAATGTCAGAACCTCAAAAAAATGGCAGCTCTCATCAGAATATCTGTGAAACCTTCCGTCATCGCAATGATGAACGGCAATTTTAGCTCTGAGGACTGCTTTCCCCACTTTGGTATGGTTGTCGCGTTGCTAAAGGATAATGAGTAATATCTCGCGCCGGTTGCTATTATGTTTTCATGACGGTCACAGAAATAATTCATGCCAGCCTCTATTGCCTCGACTCTAAACCAATGCCTTAGATTGCTACAGCTATTTTAAATGACTCTACAGCATGTATTATTAATGCTGTAAGTGACCATTCACTGTCTACCAACAACATGTGGCATGTAACTTACTTGGTGTAATTGTCCATTATGGTTAACAGACTGAACATGTTGACAAGTTAGAGCCAAAGAGCATGCATGCATGTTCTTCTGCTTTTAATCACCTTCATTATATTCCTTATAGCACACCTTTTCCCAGGATACACACCCCTGCTCGAGGTGTGATATGTTGAGGATATACTGTAAACCTGCTATTATGAACACTACATCTTGCCATGCATGTACAAACTGTATTCTGTTGTCATCTAGCAGACTGATTAGTATGTGAAAGATGCCATGCATTTAAAGTAATTAGAGAGCAGTGGCATCGACTCTGCTTTCTGACCTTCACTGACCTGACAGCTCTTAGACATCCATCCATCCATCCGTCCATTTTCTGAGCCGCTTCTCCTCACTAGGGTCGCAGGCGTGCTGGAGCCTATCCCAGCTATCATCGGGCAGGAGGCGGGGTACAACCTGAACTGGTTGCCAGCCAATCGCAGGGCACATACAAACAAACAACCATTCGCACTCACATTCACACTTACGGGCAATTTAGAGTCTCCAATTCATGCATGTTTTTGGGATGTGGGAGGAAACCGGAGTTCCTGGAGAAAACCCACGCAGGCACGGGGAGAACATGCAAACTGCACACAGGCGGGGCGGGGGATTGAACCCCGCTCCTCAGAACTGTGAGGCTGACGCTCTAACCAGTCGGCCGCCGTGCCGCCCTCTTAGACATACTACAGTAATTAATACAAACTTAAAACATTAACCACAGAAAACATAGCTGCAGGTCACAAGATAAGCAGTCCCTGAACATTAAATTCCTCTGTTTCTCTGTATAACAATGTATTTATTTCCTCCCGTTCCATAGAATTGAATTACCGTGGAAAACTTACAAAAGAAAACACTTGCTGTTTAGCATACATTAAGAAGGAGACTATTGATCCCACAGTGAGGACATACACTTAATAAGTCAATGCATTTAGTTCGTGTTGGGCCCAATTATCCATTATTATTGTACAGTCGTTCCTTGCTATATTGCGGTTCACTTAGTGCTCAGTGCATCGCAGATTTCTTTTTTATTGTACAGTACAGTACAGTACACTAAAGTGCAGCTACACAACTGAATTTCTCAGGTAAATTAACATCTTTAGCTAACTGAATATAGCCAACCACTGCTAATTAGAATAAACTGTAATCCATAACTGGTGTTATAAATTAATTTAGGATCAAAACAGCCACTGGTGCTCTTTCAATCACTTTATCAAACAAATGGTAACAAAATACAGCGAACACAAGCACATTCTCAGCACACTTGCCCGGATTGTTAGTTGACACTGTCATTGAACACCACATTGGCTAATGCTATAGCCAGGAAATAGTGGCCAACAATCCGTTCTCATACATCCACTTCCACATCACTCAACTGAGTTAACCAGCCTTTAAAAGGCTTAAAAGGAAAATATTTACACACATTTACAGTCGACAGTACTATGATGAAGAATGTGTAGTGACCCCAAGACAAATATAATACTGGCACCTCACATGCATATACTGTATTGTTTATTGGTGATGAAGCGTATGCATGAAACTTAAAATAAAATTATATTAAAATATATAAATCATACCATAAATAATTAGTTGCTACTTCACAGATTTGGTATATTGCGGAGGTGGTCTGGAATGTAACCCCTGCGATAAATGAGGGATTACTGTATAATACCTCTGAGATGTACTGACAAGAGATTTACAGTATCAATGTATTGATCTAACACAGCTCTGCACAGAAAGGACTGCACTACAGTAATTAAGTAAGTAAGTACTTCACTTTGAGGCATGAAATTTTTTTCTTTTGGAAAAAAAACTCCATGGTGCTGTGTTTATTAAAATACTGTACCTACAGTGAATTGTACAACTGTCCTTACAAACACATCAAAATGCATTTTAGTTTCTAAGCAGGCCCTTTCAGCCTGTCCTCACAGACATTCAGTTCGATTTTGTGAATGCTTTGCTTGTTCCCTGCACCATTGATTGATGATCATGATGCTAGAAAATATTAAAGTTAGAGTGTTTAACTATTTGAAGAATAAGCACCCTGGACCAAGTGCAAGTTCTAATTAGGGTTATTTTTCACAGCTACAGTATGTATTTGCAGCATTTACATGTCAGACAGAAACTGTAAAAAGCCAATGAAACACAATCTAAATTCATTACCTTGTTTGTGTTTCAATACTTCGTCTCAACATCCTCATCAGACTGCGGGCATATTTAAATCGCATTAGTAGGCATTTGTAGTTTTAAAAATATGTATGTGACAAATAATTTTTCTTAAAAAATGAGTCACATTAAAAAATAACATACATCCATCCATCCATTGTCCATACCGCGTTATCCTCACAAGGGTCACGGGTGTGCTGGAACCTATCCCAGCCGTCTTCGGGCGAGAGGCGGGGGTACACCCTGCACTGGTCGCCAACCAATCGCAGGGCACAGAGAAAAACAAACAACCATTCGCGCACACATTCACACCTAAGGGCAATTTAGAGTCTTCAATCAACCTACCATGCATGTTTGTGGAATGTGGGAGGAAACCGGAGTGTCCGGAGAAAACCCACGCAGGCACGGGGGAGAACATGCAAACTCCACACAGGCGGGCCGGGATCCGAACCCCGTTCCTCAGAACTGTGAGGCAGATGTGCTAACCAGTCGGTCACTGTGCCACCTCAAAAATAACAATCAACGTCAATCAATCTTTCACCTAAAGGGAATTAAACCTCCACCTCAATTTGTAAAACTCAAATGCGGCTTCAGAGAGGTGATCTAATACATACAGTAACTGTGCACCTCACAGTTGGAAGGCCCATTAAACAGTCAACAAGTTTAATGTTTTCCTTTCAAATACCCAATAAATTACTGCAACAAATAAGCATACAAGCATCGTGGGAAACACAAAATGTTTCTTCGTAGTACAGTAAGAACAGATGTTTTTCCTAGTACTTGAGCCAGAACGAGTTAGATAATAGCACCGCAGAGTGAGTCTTGCATTAAGACTGTATAATGAGAAGCGCTTTTCATGTGTGTGTGTGTATATGTGTGTGTGTGTGTGTTATTAATCCGTGAGGCGTTTTATTGCGTACTAGTTGTACCAGGTCAGTTGGGTTATGTTTTTGAGACAATTTGAGAAAGCTATGTGTGCTGATTTTAGTGCGGGCCGAATGCATGGCAGGACAGAAGTTAATTTGCATGTCAAATTAAGCAGATTGCCCACTTATCGATTCCCTATTAAATCCAGTGTGTGGAGTGCTATAAAAGGCATTAATGTGTACGCAGATGGCCACCACATCCGTGTTTGCTGGAATATGAAGTGCAACTTTTGCATAAATAGAGGTCTGACTCAAAAATACACAGTGAATATGATTTAATAAGTATATCTATGTAGATTGCTCATGGCCACGGTGATAACATTTCCTCAAATGGTGACCCCCACTTTAATAGACTGCCCCAATTAATTGATATTAAGTGCCCCAATTAATCACTGGCTGCATCGCCCACTTGACCAAATAAAACCAGCACCCCAAATAGCCACTAGGTTGCTGTAATTATTACCTTTACTGTAATCGATACCACCATGTGTTGCAGTAGACATTACCACAACGCACAGCACCTGCAGAGATGCCGCGGCATCTGTAAAGCTGAAGTTTTCATTGAAGTTTAAAGACAAAGTGCAGTTGTATGCAAATAATACCCAGCCTTTTAACACTGATCTGAAAAGAATTTGGGTTTGGGAAAACAAAAACAAACAAAAAAACAAAAGTTTTAGAGTCAATAAATTTGTTCCAGGAGTTTAGCACAACCAATGAAAAAAGAAAACAACAGAATCTGTTATATCATATTTTTTTGAGTAGATTATATGTTGTAGTATATTATTTGAATTCGTCATTATTTATTTGTAGAAAATAAATAAAGAAAATATACACTATTACTATGAAAATACACTTGAAAAATGCCCACATCTAAAAAATTACGCACCCACTGAATAGTGTGCGTTGAGAAGCATTCTAATGCCCGCTTGAGGTGCCTGTTTTAAAAAAACACTGGGTAAGGGTTAATGCAAAGTGAGCCATCAGATTCCATAACGTTGAATCAAAGTCCATGTACAGTATTTCCACTTAACACCTACTTTACAACATCGATGAACCACTGCAGTTGATTGTACAGAGCTTGGACAGAACATGCAACTCAATAATGAGCATGGCTCAATTAGTGTCTTCTTCTTTCCTGCTGTCTCATAACTGTATAGATCTCATTTCCATCCCTCAAAACAACAGCTTGAGCTTTACAAATTCCCTGTCCCTCATGGCACGTTATTGTCCGGGTCCTAGGCGTCCTGTCTTAAGAAGTTACCCATCCGTAATATAATAAAAAAGAAAAGAGGAACTACTCCCTGATGTCCTCCATCATCCATATCAGCGCGCTGCGATAGCGCCGTCGTTCTGCTGCCGGTCTGTGCTCAGTGAAAAATGCAGTTATTTTCTTTTAATACTTAATTTGCAGTCAATTGCTTTACCCTAGAATGGAGACCAGAATGTATTTTTTCCTTACTCATTGTCTTTGATAAATAACACGGTACTGTATTACTGCCTCACTGTGAGGTGTGAACAAATATGTTGCATTAATATAGTAGACCAAAGATTTTCACAGCGCGGTACGAGTACCGCTAGTGGTACGCCGACTCTCTCTATTTGTACACATTCAGTTGTGTTGAAATATAAAGTTAAAAACATTTGCATTTAATCTTAAAGATGTTTGTTTTTAAAAAAAAATATTCAGGTATTTTTTTTAAATTTAACATTCGTGTGTAATCCATTGTAATTAAATCGTTATTTAAGTTTTTTAAATTTTATTTTACTGGATAGACTCCAGCGACTACATTATTCAGTGGCTTCTATTATGTCTGCTTGCAGCACCGTTATCGGTTGTCTGAAGTATTTTAATGGTTGTAGTCATCTCCTGTATGGCAGCATGCATACAATTGTTCCATAATTTTTTTTTTTACCGCTTATCCTCACGCGGATTGCGCGCATGCTGGAGCCTATCCCAGCTATCCCAACTATCTTCGGGCGGGCCGGTCGCCAGCCAATCGCAGGGCACATAGAAGCAAATAACCATTCGCACTCACATTTACACCTACGGGCAATTTAGAGTCGTCCTACCACGCATGTTTTTGGGATGTGGGAGGAAACCGGAGTTTCTCCGAAGCCGGAGAAAACCCACCCAGGCATGGGGAGAACATGCAAACACCACACAAGCGGGGCCAGGATTTGAACCCCGGGCCCTAGAACTGTGAGGGAGATGTGCTAACCAGTCGTCCAATGTGCCGGCTCAATGTTGTACCATCCATCCATCCATCCATTCTCTCCTCACTAGGGTCGCGAGCGTGCTGGCTGGAGCCTATCCCAGCTGTCATCGGGCAGGAGGCGGGGGTACACCCTGAACTGGTTGCCAGCCAATCGCAGGGCACATAGAAACAAACAACCATTCGCACTCACAGTCACACCTACGGGCAATTTCGAGTCTCCAATTAAAGCAAGTTTTTGGGATGTGGGAGGAAACCAGAGAAAACCCACGCAGGCACAGGGAGAACATGCAAACTCCACACAGGCGGGGCCGGGGATTGAACCCCGGTCCTCAGAACTGTGAGGCTGACGCTCTAACCAGTCGCCCACCGTGCCGCCAATGTTGTACCATTCAAAGCAAATTTCCATCTATGACAAAAATAAAAATAATTCAATCTGATCCTGAAATATTGAGGATAAGCAAATACAGAAAATAGATGTATGGATGGGTGGATATTTAATGATATACAGTAATAATAGAAAATACTTTTTGGGAATAAAATATCTGTCTCATGTTTTTTTTTATGAACACTTAAACTGACTACACTGCTATATTTTAATGTTGGTCATGATGGTGGTACTTGCAGAGCCAAGTATTTTTTAGGTGGTACTTGGTGTAAAAGGTTTGAGAAGCACTGCAGTAGATCAAATTAAATCAAATTAGCGCTCTTGCAGAAAGACACATTGTTTGACATGAAATACAGTATACAGTATACAGTACACACACATACAGTGGACATATTCATTGATCATACTTATGTAAGGACATGCAGAAGGACAAGCTGTCAGCTGACGTTCTCATTTTTTTTGAGAAAACTCCTCCATCTTACCATTCGAATTATGTCACCTTTCTAAGTGGGGGGGGGGGGCCTCTCTATCTGTCTTCTGTCATTCATACAGCGTGAGCAGCGCTCACCCCCTCCTTTTGCATGTATAGTTATGCCCTTCCTTTCCCAGCGGACCTGGACTGCTGCCGCACAGTAATTACACTGAAGCTGCAGGGACATCTTTAAACATTTATTAAAGAAAAGTAAGGCGGACGAAGAAAATGAAGATAGACAGCAGATACAGGCCTGACAAAAGTGCAGAGCAGAGAGGAGATGGTATAATCGAGATCTCTTGGGGAAATGCTATAGAAGCCAGGAATTAAAGATGTATGTCAAACACATCTGTGAGCGGTTGACAGTCTTTGAGGATGATTTGTGTGCGCGTGTTTTTTTCTTCTTCTTTACATTCGAGCTAAAGTGATTTGCATCCCTTTTCATTTGAAAAGACAAAGATAATAAAAGCTCCCTGGTTCTCTCTACCAGCTCTGCAGGTCTGGGACTAATAAATCTTCTCACTATACAGTTCTTCATTTATCAATAAAGTGCATCATCAATATCACATTTACCCATTTGAAGCTTAGATTTAGAGTTTGACATTTTCACCTATTTATAGCAATGCAATAACTTTTCATCTAAACAAATGATGATGAAATGTAATCCCATAGTGAGTACCGACTGTTATGACTGCAACTAAACCAGCTTTTTGATGCGAAACCAGATGTGTGCTGAATCCTGCACATCACCCAGAGAATCTCCTCTTACTGGCTTTGCGAAGTATTGCAGTGCTCGCTAAGAGCCTCCTACCTGTAAATCAATGAGGCCTGGAGTGCTGGCGAGCCCCGCGCCATTAATGCCATAAAGCGACAGACTGACGACACCACCTACACGTCAACACGACCACACGAGTACTACACCAGCTGCAATGATGCCCACGCACATACTGCAATGCATCACTGAGGCAGTGCCTCCTTTGCCTAACCATTGTGAAAAAAATAGAAGTAAGCATGTGTAAAATACATAAAATACATTTGTTGTCATGCTTGGTGTTGTTACTTGCAGGCTCGTAGTGTTTGACTTTTTGGTTTACTAAAAGTGGTGTGAGCAATTCATGAAGCATGAGATTAACACCACCTGTCTGATTTTGACAAAAGTTTATTAAGAGATAATAATAATGATGTGCTCAAGGTCATGAATACCACTTTTTATGGTCCAACACTGACACCTATAAATTAATGTGTTATCTGCAAATAAAGAAGGTGGTATTTCTCTCTAAATCACAGGCTAGGGACAGTTAAAAAGTGACCCCTGGGGGATTTGTTCCATCGTTGCTCTTAGTAATTTCATGCTTATCAACATGTTTTCGGATATCTTTGTCTGGACTAATTTACCCTGAGAAAACCTTTGAAGACAAAATAGTATGTAGTAAGACATTAACGTAAAATGTTTTGTAATTCACATTGTATTAAACACACGCCCACTCTAGTTACACCTTAAGTGCAGAAAACAACAGAATAAACATGTGATGTCTGTCATAGCTTGACGGAAGCACAGAACTGAAAAGGTTTGGGGTTTTAGTGAAGGATATTCACATACAATGATAGATATGTTTTTTCAATGAACTGTGACACAACCACCAAAAAGATGACCTCATCTTTGCTACAGATAAATGGCTTGGAATAATGGATGATTAGCTAACTTTAATCTGTTAGCGAACAGGCCAAGACCAGACCAAGGAAACCGAGGAAAACGACAGGAAATGAGCATACAAGCGAGTCTGGACGATGACGGCTGCTGATGACAACTTTCAGGCTTTCGGCACAGGCACGGCGGGGTAGTGCTCTTACCAGTGTGGAAACAGCAGAGGTGTACATTGGAGTGTGTCCTGTAGACATCAACACTGGCTGCAAAACAACAAAAGGCAGAGGGTAATTGTGCAGGACATGCGGGTGGGCTCAGGGGGGAGAACAAAGGCTTATTTTATGTTTTAATTTATCACGGCGGATGCTGACAGCTTCATGTCGCAGTGAGCTCTCAGCAGAAAATGTTGGAAAGCAGGTCACCAGAGCTGATACAAGAATACTATAAATATTGATGAAGGCAATAATTAAAATCGATGAAATATTATATTGCTCCCTTGTTCCTAGCTTGGACCACGGCCATTTCAGTCTTAAAGTATTCTCTACTGTATGTGTGCACTAATTTTTATAACACACTGTAGTTCATTAAAGCTCTTGTAGTTATTGTCATTAACCCTATCACGCCAAACGTATGAGGTAATTAGTGGCCTGAAAACACCTTACATTGGAACTTTTAAAGACCCCGTAAAGTATACCTGTTCGAAGATAATTGCTGAAAACATGCAAAGACTGAGAAGTAGAGACAATAGCGTGAAACCGTTTTTCACCATTTTAATTTTCTTTTTCTTTGGGCGTCTAAAGCCGTGCCCATGCAGTGACGCATTTGGCCATCAGGCATGACTATCCGCTCCCCCACATTATAAGAACTTGAGCGCCTTTGTTCGTATCAGTGGTTATCCGGCGCAATTTTCGAGTTATGTAGTGAGAAGTAATTGCTGCATTTCTACCGCTACAGCATGCAGTTACTTAGCTAGCGATGCCTAAAGCCAGAAACTGCATTTTCCCTGGATGTCACAATTTACAGAACAACTCTGTGTCGTTATTTAAATTCCCAAGCGAGGAGGTAACGCAGCGGACGAGCCCGCCGCCCATCCAATGACAGCGAGAATCCCCGGAAGCCTGTTAGCTTGCTCACAAGCTGGTGGGTCGCGCCACTTGTCGCAGCATGAAAAGCTCCGTAACGATCTGTTGGGATATGCTCCAGCCACCGGAGGTTTTAAGTGGATATAGTTCCGCGACTCAAATATGTATGGATGTTTACCCATAAGAAAGATGCTCGATGAAAGAGCATCCCTTTTTTAGCAGGATGTGATTTCAAATATTCAGCGGACACTCCCACAACATTTGAAAGCAGAGACAACAGCTTAATTTTTCATGATTTTGTAGCCTCATTTTATATACTATGGCAAGGTCGGGAACAACATGCTTCTCTGGAGTGTGTCAAAGTCAGAAGAGGTGTGCAATTTCACTTTTCAGGGACTTTAAAGTTGGCGCTCCAAAGTTGTACAAGTCAGAATTCAACCTTCAATTTCAGTAAAATATGGCTCTGAAGTCATACAAAACTCTATACCATCAAGGAAGACGTCAATAAGACGTCAACAGTTCGCACAGGACTACAGCATACCTTATGAGACCTCAATTTGGCTAGTCTTAAATGATTAACTATGTGTATATGTTTTGCTTTTTTTGTTTGACCTTTTCGCCACAACAATCCATAAACTGGGCAGCTACTATAGCGCAATATGTCGTAGAGACCGCGACATACCTGAGGGGCATCTGTGACGCTAATAATATTTGCATGATGCCTTTCTCATAAAGTTAAGACTTGAGTATTTGTATTGTTTTCACGGGTTAATATTAACATGTTAACTTTTTGACCTCTCCTTTTCTGTCAAATGTGAAGACACCATTTTTCCACGGGACTTGCTTTGCCCTTACTTTTTCCAAGCTGTCATCAGTTCAACATTAAAGCCTAATAGTCTGGATAGGCTCCATGAAGCTGATTTACTGACTGGCGTTTAAGATGTTTCATTACACATAGAATATGAACATTGTCTTTAATTTTTAGCGTTAAAACGTGGATTGTAAATCTGGCTTTTTTTTTTTAAACTTTATTGCCAACAAGCAGAGAGAGGGATCAAGGCAATATGATCTCACAAGAATTTAATGGGAACTCAAACGTAACATAAAAATATGCACATTTTCCCATAATTACTATGCATTACTTTTCATATGAAATCCTACTAAATTGTTGTGAGAACAGGTTTAAGGAGGTATTGGTGCAGTGCGAAGGGGGAGGAGAAGCTTACAAATCAATAGGTTGTGTGAAACTATAGGATCGGAAATTGGACGCATGCAGGAGAGGGAAACCAGTATTGCACAAACAAACTCACTGTAGCACACAATAATACACACACAACACACAAACGTCATCTCATCATCAAATTTATCATCATCAACCAGTATCTTCATCATATAGAGCCTGAGAAGAGTAGATACAGTAAAGCAGTACTTTTGTAGTATGATATTTCATATGATTGTACTGTCAGGTACTTTTCCAATATAGGTTTTTTATGAGCACTCTTGTTTTTTTCATTATCTTCTGTCAACATTTTTTTTTTTAATGGAAAAAAAAGCTATGGAAAAAAATAATCTACAACCCCAATTCCAATGAAGTTGGGACGTTGTGTTAAACATAAATAAAAACAGAATACAATGATTTGCAAATCATGTTCAACCTATATTTAATTGAATACACTATAAAGACAAGATATTTAATGTTCAAACTGTTTTTAGGAAATAATCGTTAACTTAGAATTTTATGGCTGCAACACATTCCAAAGAAGCTGGGACAGGTGGCAAAAAAGAGTGAGAAAGTTGAGGAATGCTCATCAAACACCTGTTTGGAACATCCCACAGGTGAACAGGCTAATTGGGAACAGGTGGGTGCCATGAGTGGGTATAAAAGGAGCTTCCCTGAATGGTTCAGGCATTCACAAGCAAAGATGGGGCGAGGTTCACCTCTTTGTGAACAAGTGCATGAGAAAATAGTCAAACAGTTTAAGGACAATGTTCCACAACGTAAAATTGAAAGGAAGTTAGGGATTTCATCATCTACTGTCCATAATATCATCAAAAGGTTCAGAGAATCTGGAGAAATCACTGCATGTAAGCGGCAAGGCTGAAAACCAACATTGAATGCCCATGACCTTCGATGCATCAAAAACCAACATCAATGTGTAAAGGATATCACCACATGGGCTCAGGAACACTTCAGAAAACCAATGTCAGTAAATACAGTTCGGCGCTACATCCGTAAGTGCAACTTGAAACTCTACTATGCAAATCAAAAGCCATTTATCAACAACACCTAGAAACGCCGCCGGCTTCTCTGGGCCCAAGCTCTTCTAAGATGGACTGATGCAAAGTGGAAAAGTGTTCTGTGGTCCGACAAGTCCACAGTTCAAATTGTTTTTGGAAATTTCCTCCGGGCCAAAGAGGAAAAGAACCATCCGGACTGTTATGGACGCAAAGTTCAAAAGCCAGCATCTGTGATGGTATGGGACTGTGTTAGTGCCAATGGCATGGGTAACTTACACATCTGTGAAGCCAGCATTAATGCTGAAAGGTACATACAGGTTTTGGAGAAACATATGCTGCCATCCAAGCAACGTCTTTTTCATGGACGCCTCTGCTTATTTCAGCAAGACAATGCCAAACTACATTCTGCACGTGTTACAACAGCGTGGCTTCGTAGTAAAAGAGTTTGGGTACTCGACTGGCCTGCCTGCAATCCAGACCTGTCTCCCATTGAATATGTGTGCCGCATTATGAAGCGTAAAATACGACAACGGAGACCCCGGACTGTTGAACAGCTGAAGCTGTACATCAAGCAAGGATGGGAAAGAATTCCACCGGCAAAGCTTCAACAATTAGTGTCCTTAGTTCCCAAACGTGTATTGAATGTTGTTAAAAGAAAAGGTGATGTAACACAGTGGTAAACATGACCTTGTCCCATCTTTTTTGGAACATGTTGGAGCCATAAAATTCTAAATTAATGATTATTTGCTAAAAACAATAAAGTTTATCAGTTTGAACATTAAATATCTTGTCTTTGTAGTGTATTCAATTAAATATAGGTTGAACACGATTTGGAAATTATTGTATTCTGTTTTTTAACGCAACGTCCCAACTTCATTGGAATTGGGGTTGTATAAGAAGGTCTTATAATAAACTGTGGTGAACATAGATAAATGCATGTGTTTATTAGATTATAAAACCAGTGTAGATGAAGCAGGAGTGGGGCAGATATCGCCAAAGTGTTAAGTAACAGTGTCACACATGCATCAATGTCCCAACTTCATTGAAATTGGGGTTGTATATTGGCGAGCATTATTCATCAAGTGTACTGAGATAAACTCTCAGTGGGTGGCCGCATATACACACAGCCTACTGTTAATCACTTTTGAGGCAGTGCTTTGTTTTGTGCCATTAATTGCCTCATTATTACACTGCAATGAGGACAGTTTTAATGGATCATAAATAAATGTATCGGAACACGCATGTTGAAAGAAATAAAAGTGTTTTGGCCTGATTTGACTGCATCCGATAATGATAGTGGGGTGAATAGTGTGAAATTGTACTTTTAAGTGATTTATTATACCATGTAAAATAGCCGTGATATGGAGCTGAATAATTGGCAATACCATGTACAGTAGAATTAATAATTACGTTGTGTGTGTGCGTGCGTGCGTGCATGTGTCCAATGTCTCCTCATCCACGGACTTACAATTAAAACAGTGAAATGATGTCCTCTTAATGTAATTTTCACTGTCGAGGTTTAGTGCAGGAGATTGATCAGGTTTAAGTTGTGGTAATTAAAGGGATAGGACAGGCACTGCTACGTTATTTATTACCTATAGTTTCCAATAGTAGACCTAAATCAACAACTTTTTTTGCTGGCTTCTCAAAATTGTCAACTTCCTTTTCTTTCGACTCTGCAGCATGAAGTTATTGCTTCCTGCTGACCACGCACAAATATCGCTATTATGAACTTAATTTTCCTTCTATTTTAGTTTATCATGTTGTCCTGCATCCTGTCTTATATTCAATATATTCTTCCACTATGTTGTATAAAGCCGTGATTCCCAACCAGGGTGACGAGGCACACTAATGTGCCGAGAGATCATCAGGGGTGCCATTATCCAATTTTACTTTATTTGTTCAAAAATTATTTATTCAATTACAAATATATCTTTGTTCGCCTATCAATGCTTGCGACACATTGTGACAGGCATAGCAACTAAATGCTCCTCCACTTGATTGTAAAATGTAAATAATTAACCTGTGTATCCACCTTTTGCCATTCATACAACAAAACATTGTGTTCAACTAAAAAGACCCACATTTCATACTGAGCCCCTACATTGGTGAGTAAACTGTGGCAAGGTCAGAATTATTTCACTCGAAACTGTCTACTTTTTTTGTCATTATTTGTTCGGTGGTGTGGCGTGAGCTTTTTCTGATGGAAAATGGGGGCCTTGCAATAAAGGTTGGGAAACACTGCTCTAAAGGAATGGCACAAAGTTGCTTTCACTCACCTCTAGCCAAAAACATTGGATTTCCCAAATGGACTTACACATGCAGAGAGAAGAAATACATTTGTGCTACTTTTCGTCCCTGGGAGGAATGAATGACTTATCTAATGGATCAGAAATACTATGTGGCACACACCGCAGAGTAAAAAAAAAAAAAAAAAAAAAAGTAAATAGACTTTGATTATCTGCTAATGGTAAATTTTAGGGAAAGAAGCATGTCTTCCCCCCAAGTCCCTATTATAAATTGTGTATTTCTCATCTCTGAATAATTATCAATTCCACAGCACGGTGCTGAATGACAACTTCCCCTAAGAGTAAGGGAATTAATGAAGTCGCCAAGAAACACTGGTCAAGGACATTGTGTTTTCTAGCATTTGAAATGAGTTAAATCAGGCGTGCAGATCTTTTTGTACACATTTAATTTCTTTCCTCTAATATATTTGCCACAGCATTTAAGATTGTGCATGGCTTTTAATGCCATTTAACGCTCACGGTAGTTTTAGACAGAGGTGGGTAGAGTAGTCAAAAATTGTACTCACTTATACGACTATTCTAACTTTAGAGTATGACTAAAGCAAAAGTAAAATGTAGTCCTCCAAATAATTACTTCTGTAAAATAAGTATTCAGTGAAAAAAAAACTATTCAAGGAATAACTGGTGAGTAACCTTTGTAGCGAGTTGAATTTAGTTCAATGTAACAAAGTAAAATTTGCATTTAATTAAAGCTTTGACTCTACGATTGGTGGGCGACCATGCAGTCCAGGCCAAGGTTGACCGCAATCCGTTTCTGGATACTCGTTGACCTCTGATTGGTTCAGATTTTTGGGTTCCGTTTTCCCAAAGGAAGTAGTGGAAATGGAATAATCTGTTTCACAGTCAAAGCGCCACATCATAAAACCTTCATTGCCTTTACAGACATTTTTAAGTAATATTTTAACACTCTTAACCATAAGTGAGTAAATATTAGTTAACTCTACTTCAACTTTGAAAACAGGCGTAAAGGGAAGGCTAAGTCATGTCACAAATGAACCTCGTGTATATCATATTTTGACATTTGTGTAAAAAGAATTTAAGAACTGTAAAGGAAAAAAAAACACAAAGTCATAAAGAATCTGGGAAATTTAGTGCGAGTCTCGAAATTTTCTAAATTTTGGGGGAGAATCCCTAACTGCATGATTTCAGGGACGTTCAAATTTAGAGGTTTCACTGTATTTGTACATTATTTAAACAATTGTACTATGGGAATTTTGCTGTCCACTCCTAATATGTGCTTGCATGCAGATGTGATGCTCATTAAAACAACATTAAAAAGAGAGTGTAGTCTGATGCACTGTGTCCACTAATGAGCTGCTCCATGCGGCTGTGGTAGCTACCTCACTTCCCAATCCTCGTTTATTCACATGGCTGCCAGTTTGACAGCCTTCCCCAAATACCTCACAGCACCCCGTAGGACAAACTCCATGACCACCGCAACTCAAACTGAGCAGGACCTGATTTAAAAAGCAGGGGCAGAGCTCTGTCTCTCAGTCTCTTCTCTCCGCTCATTAAAAAGAGAGAATAATGGACATATTTGCTCTCCGTGACATCGCAGTCCCATGTGACACAGATAAACACTACCTGCAGACAGAGAAACTCTTAAAAGCTGTTCAACAACACGAGTGGGTACGTGAAACGGATCATTATTAAGTGAGCATTATAGGTTACACTTCCATTTGCAAGTGCTTTTTGTACAGTATATAACAAAGCTGTAAAAGTGACCGTGATCATGTTTCTATTAGCTTTGGTGTGTAGTTGTGTTTGCATTTCAAAGAGTTTGAAATTAATATCACACAGCAGTTCAGTATCTGTAGAGCGAACCGAAAGGCCAATTGTGCTGTCTTCTACGTAATTCCGAATTCCAGAGTAAAAGATTGGGCTCACAATTATTTAGGAGGATATTAAAAATTTGGGAATATTGTAATTGTCGTACAGCACAGTACTGTTCAAAGGTCATAGGCAGCATCGAATTGGTTGTTTTAGTAATGCTCTAACGACCACAGATAAAAAAAGATTGTTACTCACAGTATCGGGTGGCCCTCCACCAAGGCCAAAACCTTTATCGAGATGCGTTGTGAATTTGAATTAGTAACTTTTGCACAGTCCTTTATTTTCAGTTTTGAAAAAGTTGTACAATATTAGCAATTGATTAATACCTAGAAAATTATAGTGGTCACCTACATTACATAATGATTTTATTAGCATTTTCACATGCACAAAACGAGCAGCTATAAAGCATTTGTTGTTACAGACTTTACAGCCTTCCACCTTGCAACCTATGAGGATAAATGAATCTTTGATTAATATTTACTGACTGCATCTCATGTTGGCTTGCACTTCGACTATAATGTTGTTTGGCTGCCATATCAAATAGCGCCATACTCTTTTTCTCCTGGTGGAAAGTGTAAATATACAGTCGGTTGGACTTTTATGTGATTATAATACTGTACATTAAAAGGAATTTATTCATTGAAACTACATAGTTTAAATTGTCAGTGTTTTTGTAACTATGTACTATATTATGAGTTAGAGTCATTTTGGCCCGTCCACATTTTGGTCATGTCAGCCTGTCACGCCCTCACGCCCTGAAACATCAGGTGCAGCAGGTGAGGACATTTCCTCATTGAGCTACTAACTATTCTTCAATATAATTCTCACCTATATTGAAAGTCTGAATGGTTTTTTTTCGACAATGAGTGAAAAGAGAGAAGAACATTTTAGTCAGCTTGTTTTTTTTAAATTGATTATTGATTTGCCTCTTTGAAGAAAGAAGAGAGCCACATCATCCCACGAGGTATAGTAGGTATTTGCAGATGACCTGATTGCATCAATAATGAATCTAAGATGTCTGAAAGGTGTTCCGATGGATGTCCTAACACATGCGATGCTGTGATGTGACTTTGATGTGCATGGCTGGCTGGTGCTGTGTTCGTACCCTTTTAATCAATGACACCCTAATGCATTTGCGATTTTTCAGCATATTAAATTAGCGATTTAACATAATTTCGGGGTGCTAGCTGTTGTGTTCATGTTAGAGTGCAATGGTATAATAAAGCAATATGCGGTACTTTATCAACTTGAACAAAGCGGTGTTTGGAAACTCAAGCAAGCAGTCGTTTTTTTTTTCTTTTTTTGAGGCTCCAGCACACCGCCGACCCTAGTGAGGATAAGTGGATAATAATGGATTGTCAGGAGGGTGATTCCAACGGACAGCAACAATATATAAATTATGACTAAATACTGCCACTTTATTGCACAGCACATTAATTTTTCCACTCCGGCTACACAGTTAAGTTGGTGTCCACTTCTGCCATTTATGGCACACCGAGACATGGGGTGGTGTCGATTTTGTGATGAAAAGGGGGCTTTCCAAGCAAATGAGTTATTTACCAATTTCTCCAAAATGAATTGATATAAATGGAAAATATTTCTTTCTTGAGCAAAAAATACATGAAAACTTGGCCCATTTACAGTATACCCGATAGTTCCGTTAAATACTCTACAATAAATACTCTACTCCTCTCAATTACCAGTTGAATAATAGCTCCGAGCTGCTGTCGCAAACATGTGGTTTATCTAAAATATTAAGATTGATGAGAATGAGAATAATAATGAGAATGACTGAGGTATGCTTCAAAATGTTCATGCTCACGTCAAGAAGTAGTTATGGCTACGCTGCACAATACACGGTCCACAAGTGCTGACAGTTGAGAGCAATGAGCTGTTGTAATAGTGTTAAATATTGATCAACAAAAACCATAAGCTGGTGTGTGTTGTCCTCACCTTGACAGGGGATATATGTGTGTGTGGCGTGTAGCCATGTATGGCCTCCATGGCGGCGAGGTTCTTGTCGCTCATGTGCAGCATTTCGGCACTTTTCCCTGGAGCCAGATGTGCTGGACTGTGCTCCAAGGGGGGCGTCTCCTCATCCTGGTACCTGTACTTCTGCAGAAACAAGCATAAAAGTGTCCCCAAATTAAGAGAGGCAGCTATTGGAATGGAATTTGAAGAATGCTGTATTTTCCTGAAGTCCCTGGTGGTGTCTTGGTACAGTCGCCTGACTTCGGGGCAGGCAGCGCAACCATTCGCACTCACAGTCATGCCTACGGGCAATTTAGAGTCTCCAATTAATGCATGTTTTTGGGATGTGGGAGGAAACCGGAGTGCCCGGAGAAAACCCACGCAGGCACGGGGAGAACATGCAAACTCCACACAGGCGGGGACAGGGATTGAACCCCGCACCTCAGAACTGTGAGGCTGACGCTCTAACCAGTCGGCCACCGTGCCCATTGTTAAATCATTGTTGATAATTATTGTGATAACTCATTAACATGATGTGTCTCTTCACATAGATAAATCTAATTAATTATTAAATAATAACAATAATTTTAAGCTAATTTTGTATCGAACTGGTATTCACATTAATCAGTAACCAAGAAGTAGCTCTCAGTTTCAAAAAGGGGTTACTGTCCCTACTCTGATGCAGTGGAACATTTAAGATTGATCTAAGGCATGGGTGTCAAACTCTTGGCCTGCCACATCTATTTGTGGCCCACATAAGCAAATCAGTTTGTTGACCTCATGTTTCTTGCTAAATTAACAAAATTGCAAATGATCTTCACTTAATAAGGTAAATGCTATTGCAAGCATTTTTGCGTACCAATCCCCCTTTTAAAAGAAATAATTCTGTAGTTGGCAAATTCTTTTTTTATTGGTTTCTGATTTCAAAATTAGTTATCCATCGGTTTGTTGTGTATACACTGTATGTATATGAGGCGATAATTAATTTACAAGGATACAGTCAAAACAACCCTCTGAGGGAAGCCATAATTAAAATGTGGCCTGCGACAAAAATTAGCTTCACACTTGTAGCGTTTATTGTATTTGTAAAAATTGTGCGTAATTTAGAAGAAAATGATGAGTTATAAATCAAGATATTTGATAGATATGAGGGGCACCATGTCATATGTTTACAAGTTTAACTTGAGGCGAAATGACGACAAACCTTTATAATCAGTCTCTTATCGGAAGATGGCTACATTTTAGGAACTTTGAATTCTAGACTTTCTAGAGGTTTTGTTCCGAGCCCAAACACACACAAAATCAATGCAAGTGGTGGATTTTATAGAAAATGTAATTATCAAAAGGGGTTTTTACAGGATAAAACACAGACAAACACAAAACAAACAAGATATCTACGAACATTGGCGAAGGAAGGGATTTGTGACGTGAGATGAGCTGAATGGACGTGCAGTGAATGCATATAGCTGAGGACTCCTGGTCTCGTTAATATAAACCCAAATATGTACTAATCCGTACTTTTAGTAGACCGCAATGTTGGATTTACGTGTCTGGAAGGCGTTTGAGGCAGGCGAGTCAGGCTCCCGAGTGGTCGGCCGGCCTGGTCCGCACCGGGAGCAGGTGGATTTGACGGAAGGGAGGGAGGAAAAAGGGAGGAAAGCGGGAGGCCACCGAGTTCTCAGGCAGGACGTCTCTCGGGTGACGTTCGAAGCGGGCGCATTGCGTCCGCCTCCGTTCCCTCGGACTGAGTTCGGGTCGCAAGCAGGGTGGCGCGGAGCGCTTGCAGGAAGCGCTGCCGCCGGGGATCGGCCGATGTGTCCTTGCCAACTCGGGTGAGGTGGGCATCCTGGCTGGCATGGTCGTCCGCGAGTTGGTCGGGGAGACCAAAGGAAGGCTTCTCCACCAAGACTCCAAAAACTTCTCAACAAAGGGGCCGGAGCTGGGAGTCCGGTCCCTTTTATGGCCAGGGCGGGTCAAAAAGGGCGGGTTTACCCCCCTTCCTTTACTACCACCTTCGCGAACACCGAGGGGCTGGACTGCCTTTTGCCGTTATTTTTCCATTCTAGGATTATTTTGTGGTTTAAAACTAGTGGAATAAAATATTAATTATTGGGTTTAAGATAACGAGACCATATTCCCACCCTTTACTATTTTCATGTGACATTTGTGGCGTGGGGTGAGACATTTCATCTGGTTCAGTTTCGAAAACAGATTTGACGTGAGACAAACGTTCAAGTTTGCAGCAATACAGTCACGAGTGGTGTTCATGTAAAGTTCTTAAAATATTGACTCCTAGTCGAGTCACAGACTGTCTTATGAACCCATGTCTGTAGTGTCGTTCCGTTCCCCGTGGCTTTCACTGTTGCCTGTTCCAACTCCCAAGTAGCAGCACTCAGTAGGGTGGAGGCGTCTTTGTGGGTGCAATCCTTCGACTGGCGGGAAGTTATTTAACTTAGCCTCCGGGGGCAAACTCATCAACCTTGGGTCTCCGCTTTGACGTACCAGGCAGACGTGATCCACTTAGCGTCGGCATGGCAAAGCAAATATCTGTGTCTTGTTGAAGATAGTTTATTGTGTTAATCCGTTAACGTGTTAATCCGCGTGTGACTCTGGAGTTAACGTCTACCTCGGCAGGGAGCGGCGGTAGTGCGAGCCTTGGGTGCCGGGTGGCATCTTTTGCGTGGCATGTCCGCTACACACTCCTGAATTCTAAGGATATAGATATTAGGTACCTTTCCTGGGTCAAGCAGTCACATCATAAAACCTTTATAACTGCTGAGGATACTTAAATTCTGAATAGTGCAACCTGAAAGGCATTAAACTTGATGTTTCACTATATCTAGTGCTGTGCAAAAAAGTCCAACATTTACTTGTTTTACTTACCTTTTTCACAGTAAATCAGTAACTATAGGAAGACGGATAGCTACAAAACAAAATGTTCTTAATATTTTGTGTGGTTCAGGCGTTAGAAGCCTAGTTTCGGACTTCCTGTGAGCAGTAACACTCATGATATTTGGTCAATATACTGTAGCATTGTTAAAACAACTAATCTATTGGTGACTTTAACACAATGTGATGTCTCCAAGCACGAAGTGAAGTCATTACATCTGGTAAGGCGGCCATCCTCCACAATCTTATGGAGCATGCAGCGCCATGACTCATACAGCACTTCAGTCGAGATCATGTGTGTTCTTCCCCGTAACCTTACCCCCACCATACCTTGCTGGTAGCCCACACATGGGCAGCTGGCCAGCAGCCCACCGTGTTCCCCACACACGGTAGGTTTTGTTGGAGGTGTGATGACAGAAAATCTGCACGCAGCATTTTCCATCACATGCGCGTCAAAAGATGAGCAGTGTCACAGTGGCGAGTCGCCACAGTTGTCCTATAGGTTGGCATTTGTATTTGGATACACACAAATGAACCTCGCCTTCTGGACACAATTTCCACTTCAAATGAGTGATGTCGCCCATTACAAAAAAACTGGAAGGCATCTTCAGAATATTGTGTGATGGCTAGCCTACTGAGTCTCCTCTTTTTTTGGGAGGCAGACGGAGAGGGAGCTACACGACCAAGGCCCGTCTCAGACAGGCTGCCTAGCAACCGGAGCAGAACAGAGATTACAGTGCCACAGTTGGCGGGTGCCAGCATTGGTCCTGGATCACATTTCACTGAGACAGCAAGTAAGAAAAGAAGGGAAATCGAGATGGAGGGAGCAGCAAAGAAGGTTAAAGAGAAAACTATTTGTCGGTAGTGAAATAATTTAAGGCAGAATTTTTCATTAACTACACATATTGATTTTTAGTATATCCTTAAGAATTTTTTATTATTTTTTTTACCAGCATCTCTTGATTGAAAACAAGCCTCCCTTGTAGCAGTAAATTGACAATATCGGATAAAAACATAAACAAAGCAATTCAATTACACAAGACACAACACAAAATGGCCTGAAGCACTTTGGTGCCTGCTCTTTTCCTGCATGACCAACCATCACGCTGCCATGTTGCCTTCTGTCCCACTAGTGGGGGATGTGGCAGTTGATGCTTAGGTACTCTGTACAATGTACCTTGGGTGGGAGCTTGAGGTACATTTAGTGTGACCACTAAATTCTAGACACATAAAATCTTAAATGCCCATTTACTATTTATATTATGCCTATTTATATATTTAGATTTAGCAAGCTACATTTTTACCACAATGAGAAATGGAGGGAGTAATTTAAAATATCTATCACAGTAAAATCTCCTTCAATAGGCAAATTATGCACACAATCTCTCTTGATAGTAAACTGAATGGTGAATGGAACATCTCTTTAAACAGCTTTTATTTATGATGTACTGTACACTGACTCACATAAAATGAGCATCGAAGAAAAAAAGTTCAATCAGATTTAATTACTATAATTGGACCTCATATGCAGAAATGCTTTCCCTCAGTTTCTGTTCATGCAAGCAGTGTGTTAATTACAGTTTTGCAACAATTAGAATATCACTACCAGACCCTTAAATTACCGCAGCAATAAAATATGTTATTATTATTATTAAGCTCATCAGACCTGGACCTGGTCTGATGAGCTTAATTGGATCAGAGTGAGAAACCTGTGCTTCTTAAAGGAAATACTCAGTTGTAAAGGTCAATGTAAGGAGTCTACACAGCCTGCATTTGAATGTACTGTGATAATAATCCAACACTGAGTGGCTGAATAAGTCGTTCCCTTAATGGTTCGATGAGTTAACATAATGTAGAGCAAATGTCAAATGCTATCTTCCATCATCTCAGTTTGTAATTCAAGGAGCAAGCTTGAGCTTTTAGATGACGCACATTAGGTGAAGGAAGGAAATTCAACCTTGCCCTCTCAGGCAAGTAATTTGTCAAAGAACCTTCTGACTGCAAATGTTAAAAGAGCTGTGAGAATCTCCTCATTTATGTATTACTTTGAGGAAAAAAAATCCACATTGATACTTCACAAAATAACTATTATTAATTTACAGCCCCCTGCTTTGAGTATTTTAGGTGTGCTCAATTTTTATGCCGAGACACCTATATTTATGTGACATGTACATTGATATAATAGAGGTTGACAGCTATATGTCAATGAAACTCCACTATGTTGAATTGTTAACAAAAGTGATACAGACAAAATATAGAGCACTGTATTTGCAGGTTTTTCAACACTGTGGTGAGGAGTAGTTTGTGCAATTAGCATCACACACTCTCACGAGTAAGCAACCAGATGGTAATGAATGACCTGTTTCGTTTAGTCACCCACAAACACAAAAGAGGGATAGGTTACACACAACCTGCATATGTTCCCTTAAGCAACATGACAAATTCAAGAAGAAATCCTAACATTTAGTACACACCCCTGTTAGAATACCAGGTTTTTGTGATATATAATATTAAGAAAAAAAGCAATCTTTTCGAACGGGGAAATAGAAATAAACAACTGAGATAACGTGGTTGCACAACTGTGTACACCCTCTTATAAATGGCGATGTGGTTGTGTTCAGAATTCATTCTTGACATTCAAACTCATTCTAGATGGGAGTCTGCACACACCTGCCACCATTAAAAGTTAGATGGATGAGATACGGCGGCACGGTGAATGACTGGTTAGAGCGTCTGCCCCACAGTTCTGAAATCCGGGGTTCAATCCCTGGCCCCGCCTGTGTGGAGTTTGCATGTTCTCCCCGTACCTGCGTGGGTTTTCTCCGGGCACTCCGGTTTCCTCCCACATCCCAAAAACATGTATGGTAGGTTAATTGACGACTTTAAATTGCCCATAGGTGTGAATGTGATTGCGAATGGTTGTTTATTTGTATGTGCCCTGCGATTGGCTGGCAACCAGTTCAGGGTGTACCCCGCCTCCTGCCCAATGATAGCTGGGATAGCCTCCAGCACTCCGCAACCCTTGTGAGGATAAGCGGCTCAGAAAATGGATGGATGGATGGATGGATGGGATACCATTTGCATTGTGGGGAGATGTAAAAGCAGTGTGCATTTTTAGCTGTATTGGCACCTTAATGTAGTGGGTTCATAAATGCTAAGACCATGTCACACCCATCCGCAAGTTTCATGGAACTAAACTGTACTTTATTGTATTTTACACAGCTTAATTTCACCAGGTTCAAGGGTGAGCTGTAGTCTATCCCATCTGACTTTGGCCATGAGGCGGGTTACACCCTGGACTGGTTGCCAGCCAATCGCAGGTTAAAAAAAATAAAATAAAATTTGGTTTAAAAAAAAGATTTGTACCTTATGTTCATATAGGGAACTATACAATGATACTTTCCTCTTCTTTCCTTCATTGTCGTTTTCACTTCAGTTAATCTTGATACCAAAAATATTGCCTGCGTTCACAGTTAATTTTCAGTGTCTTCTCAAGTGTCCAACCCCGGCATGATCGCGATTTCAGTTGCCAGCCGGCAACTTGTCAGCCAGCAGTACACTTTTTTTTTGTTTCTATAGACGTGCGCCTCACTAGGACAGGGGATCCACTCATCCTCTATTCTCCAAGGTGTTTCAGCGCAACACTCTGACAGGTGTTAGTCCTCCCGTAGCTGTGTGTGCTACAACAACACACTTTGTATCCACCATGGGCCGAAATACTTAAAGCTCTGCCAAGCAGGACATTGTGCCAATCTATTCTGCTTAAAATTAAAGCAGGTTGCGGCATTCTCGCCTTCATTTAGGTCTACTGCATGGTGGATGTCGAAACCAACAACAGAATTGCATACCATTTAACCAATTCCAGATAAACTATTTTTAAGAGCTAAATGCCAAATTGTATCAGGATGAAACAGTTTAGAATGTATTCATTATTATAATACAATCTCTCAATCAAAATAATGCAGATACTGCAAAATACTGTGTTGAATATTTTTCACTGTGCCAAGGAGAAGTACTGTATTTGGATTATCCAACTAAAACTTTCCTATGACCTGTAAAATATACTCTCAGCTATACAACATAAGACTCTAAAAATATGAATTCCCAATGCAGAATACTTGGATGCGGAGGGTTTGCATTACAACAGTGAGACGGAGAGGGAATCATAAAAAATACATAAAGAAAACAACTTTTCTTCTCGTCCCTTTCAATTTGGCATTTCCCCTGCTCGTGTTCTCGCCCTGATAAATTTCCACTTAATTTGTTTTTTTGCATTAATGAGACTTAGCATCTTATTTTTGCAAGATGATTCTTCTGCAACATTGATGGAATCACTTTTAAAAATCTGATCTGACATTTACGTATGTTGGCATCCTCGCATCCGTATCTCAAAAACAGGAAATGAAGGAATGGAGGAAGTAGCAAAGACAGACAAAGATGAAGTTAAATTTCTCAGCTGGTACACGTACTGTATCTATCTAATAAATAGAACAGAATATAATTGTATTGTCAAAAAAATAACAACAAAAGGCTTGAATGTGATCCAGTACAAGATATGTATCAAGAAATCTGCCTTTACAAATGTAACAATTTTGTTGATGGATAATGATTATTATCGTGGTTGGAGCATGCTTTTGTTTGCGAAAAGATGGTTCTAATACTATAATTTGGTTACCTTATTTTAATTATTTAGTTTCATGTATGAGAGGTACAACACGTCAGCATCATCCAATAGTCTTTAAAGGTTAAATATATGTATTCAAACAAATGTATTTAATTACATTTGGCGCCTATCCCTACAGAGCTCAGTGCTCTGTGCTCTCAATGCTGTTATGCTGAATAGACTATTTGTTTTCCAAAACAAAATCGTTGTTGGAGCATTAACCTTTTCTGCAATCTCAAACATGCAAGATGTGGATTTTTTATTTATTTATTTTAACAGTGCACTGCTTAATGGTTTCACTGGAAACAAAAATGCACTTCCATGCAAGTCCAGTAATATTTGGTCACATGATGAGAATGATGCCCTTTGATGCAGCCATCTGATTATTCCCTGTCAGTACACTGCGCTTTAATAGGATGCACGTCTCTTATTGGCTGCCTATGCACAAACACGAGGAAGTCACAAGTTCACTTCAAGCATCAGTGAGAATGCAGTTTAATAGATCATCACTTTGCATATTAAAATGCAAAGTGAGCACACATGGATGTACGCAGCATACAGTGAACGAGGAAAGTGATGCATAATTGGTTTTAGTGATGCACTGGGGTTTCTGTGAAGTCAATATTCCCCCCCCCCCCTCCCCGAGTTAGATAATGGACTATAAGTTTTTACATTATAACAATTCTGGTGGGGCACCAAATAAGGTAGGCTACAAATACTGTACTCTGTCTCACCAGTTTGTCTTCCATTGAACTAAACAACATTGGTGTGAGTAATTCCCAATACAAACTTTACAAAGGTTACACATATTGAATTAGCTACCAGATGCAGATTCTTCAGGTTTTTTTTTCTTGCTTACAGCCATTTGTTGCGATACACAGTTTATACAAAGAAGTGAGAGTTGAAGCAGGCCAAGTCATGGCTGCTTCACCATGGCGCCTGCTCACAAGTCCCTGAGTATCTGACAGTTCCTGGTCAAGAAGAATATCACCGTGCTGGAGCAACCTCCCTACTCACCCGACCACATTCATTGTGGTTTTTTTTTTCCTCTTTCCCAAGCTCAAGAGGGTCATCAAGGGGACTCATTTTGAAGATGGGGACAACATCAAGAGGGATGCGGAGGATCCCGGAAGAATCCTTTTAGGACTACACAAAGGTGTGGCAGAGAAGGCTGCGAAAGTGTGTTAAACTCCAGTGGGATTACCTTGAAGGGGAAAACTTGTAGTTTGGATTTGAAATACATCTTTTGTGGCTCGAGTCCTGGAGAGCCACACCTCATAGACCACAATCATTTGTGACCCCCCCCCCCACACACACACACACACACCTACACACCTCCACCCGCCCACAATTTAAAATATAGAGTACTAAATAAAATATGTATTGGAAATTGCATTGTACTCATTTAATGAAGCTAATGTTGCTAGTTTCTTCATTTCTATAACTACAATAATAAAAATTTGTGTTTGAGTAAAGGTAAAAAATAATTGAATAGTTGAATAACACCACAACACTTCCACTGCAATTAACGACCGCCGTCCACTTCTGAATATTAACTTCAGAATTTATTTTTCTGAAATATTATGCATATGTCCGTTCCTAAGACCTTTCCAAAGGCATGTGTTTTCAAATGAAAGCATTTTAGCTCTAGTGAACAAACCTTTAAAATCCTGTACTGCAACATGGAACATTGTTTACCGTTATCAAAACAGCAGCTCCTTGTTGCCGGTTGCTGTTTTGCAGGGTTTCTATCCATCCATCCATTTTCTGTACCACTTTATCCTCACAAGGGTCGCGGGCGTGCTGGAGCCCATCCCAGCTATCTTCGGGCGAGAGGCGGGGTACACCCCTGAATTGGTCGGCAGCCAATTGCAGGGCACATAGAAACAAACAACCATTCGCGCACACATTCACACCCAAGGGCAATTTAGAGTCTTCAATCAACCTACCATGCATGATTTGGGGATGTGGGAGGAAACCGGAGTGCCCGGAGAAAGCCCAGGCAGGCACAGGGAGAACATGCAAACTCCACACAGGCAGGGCCGGGATTTGAACCTCGGTCCTCAGAACTGTGAGGCAGATGTGCTAACCAGTCATTCACCCTCCCGTCTGGTTTCTATTCTATCTATCTAATAATAATAATAAATAAAGCAACATTTGTTTCCAGAGCTCCTTCAACGTAAATGTTACTTGCTCCTACGAGTCCAGAAGGAACAGCTGTAGCGTTTGATAGCAGATGAAGTGGAAAGAACAAGTTAAAGATGTAAAGGTGACCCTGCATGGTTCCGACTTAGACATGAACTGCATTAGTAAATATGTGCTGCCACTCATTCTTCTTGCTGCATCTCAAGCTGTCACAATTGAAGTATACAATACTCCTCTATATGAGGAGCAAAGCTGAAATAGGTCCGGTCCATGTGAAGCTGTAAAGTAATGATGTGTTTTCAGTGATTCATATGTATGTACATTATATCCAGCTTGTGATGTTTTAATAACCGTGACACTTTTCGTCTCATTGTTTTTCTGACATCAGGTCACTCCCTCGCCCATTTTCCAGTAAAGCTATACTAAAATCGATTGCTGACAGTGAGGTGATCATTGATCTGGATCTAGAGATGACAGTGCAGTGATCTGAATCTTAAATCGTTAAATGCATTAGTACCCCGTTTAATCTTGATCTTTTGCATTCTGCGAGACCAAGCACTGCACAGTTTTGTATCTTTAAAGACGCACTTCAGCGAGACAGTCCATCTTCATTAAATCTTGTGCAGCCATCAATGAGCATTAAGCATAAGAGAGGCCATTAAAGCACTCATGAATGCTTCCAGACATATGGAAGACCCTTTTAATTAAGATCCTGAATTAAGGATGAGCGAGAGGCTCCGTTCAACAACAATTGTGAAGTAAGTAACCTTAGATCACCTTGAGAAAGATGATCCTTTTCAGGGTTATTGTGCAGATCTTCACAAAACATAAGAAATGGAAGAAAGCTGTAAACAGTAAAACGGTAACCTTGCAATATTGTTGATATATATATATATATATATATAACATATATATTGTTAATGTCCCAAAATACCTTGTCAAATAGGGTAGCACCAATAACAACCCACCACAGGACCGAACACAATATATTAACGGCTACTGAGGCTGTGGGAAACATAATGAGTACAGTGGAACCGCTAAAAACAAAAGCCCCTGACGTTGGACAATTAGGAATTCCACTAACATGTTCTGTGAAAAGTACCTAGGAGTCTGAACTGCCGTCAAGCTTGACGTCACACACAATGTCAATTCAGGATTAAGTTGGCATGTTTTGATTTTTGTAACACTCATTCCAAAAGCCGGACCACTGTGGGTACAAGAAAAAGATGGATTTATCATTACATGAAACAGGCAGATATATACTCAAAGCAGTAACGCGTCATACGCAGTTAATTGTTTTCTCTTACACTTGTGTGGCAATAAAGTCATAATATTAATACGTTTTTATGTTGTCAACAGTTTGACCCTGGAACGTATTATTTATGTTTCCACTATTTCCTTTATGATAAATTTGACCAGTCTCCAGAGAAGATTGCCCACCACATACTGTACCGTGCTGTACTGTACTATATTGGAATGTTTAAATTTGAATATAAAAAATAGCGTCACATTAGTAAAGAATAAAATTCACAATGAAGCGCTCCCGCTGGGGATTCCATCGTTCTGCTGGGGGACTTCAATGCTCACGTGGTCAATGACAGTGAGACCTGGAAGGGCGTGATTGGGAGGAACCCCCCCCTCCGAATAGAACCTGAGTGGTGTTCTGTTGTTGGACTTCTGTGCTCACCACGGATTGTCCATAACAAACACCATGTTCAAGCATAAGGTTGTCCACACGTGCACTTGGCACCAGGACACCCTAGGTCGCAGTTCGATGATCGACTTTGTGGTCGTGTCATCGAACTTACGGCCGCATGTCTTGGACACTCGGGTGACGAGAGGGACGGAGCTGTCAACTGATCACCACCTGGTGGTGAGTTGGCTCCGATGGTGGGGTAAGATGCTGATCCGACGAGGCAGGCCCAAACGTATTTTGAGGGTCTGCTGGGAACGTCTCGCAGAATCCCCTGTCAGAAGGAGTTTCAACTCCCACCTCCGGCAGAACTTCACCCACGTCCTGGGGGAGGCGGGGGATATTGAGTCCGAGTGGAACATGTTCCGCGTCTCTATTGCCGTGGCGGCCGACCGAAGCTGTGGCCGTAAGGCCTGCCGTGGCGGCAATCTCCAAACCGTTGGTGGACACCAGCGGTGAGGGATGCCGTCAAGCTGAAGAAGGAGTCCTACAGGCCTTTTTGGACTGTGGGACTCCTGAGGCAGCTGATGGGTACCGACTGGCCAAGCGGAATGGTGGTCGCTGAGGCAAAAACCCGAGCGTGGGAGGAGTTCGGTGAGGCCATGGAGAACGACTTCCGGACGGCTTCGAGGAAATTCTGGTCCACCATCCGGCACCATCAAAACTGTGTATAGTGGGGATGGGGCGCTGCTGACCTCGACTCGGGACGTTGTGAATCGGTGGGGAGAATACTTCGAAGACCTCCTCAATTCCACCAACACGCCTTCCCATGAGGAAGTCTGGGGTAACTGCGGCAGGCTCTCCTATCTCTGGGGTTGAGGTCACCGAGGGGGTTAAAAAGCTCCTCGGTGGCAAGGTTCCGGGGTTGGATGAGATTCGCCCAGAGTGCCTCAAGGCTGTGGATGTTGTGGGGCTGTCCTGGTTGGTGGTTTGGTGGCCTCAGTATTGCATCTCCGCTTTTTGCAAATGATGTGGTTCTGTTGGCTTCATCAGGCCGTGATCTCCAACTCTTACTGGAGCGGTTCGCAGCCGAGTGTGAAGCGGCTGGGATGAGAATCAGCACCTCTAAATCTGAGACCATGGTCCTTAGTCGGAAAAGGGTGGACTGCCCTCTCCAGGTCGGGGATGAGATCCTTCCCCAAGTGGAGGAGTTCAAATATCTTGGGGTCTTGTTCACGAGTGAGGGAAGAATGGAACGGGAGATCGACAGGCGGATCGGTGCAGCGTCTGCAGTGATGCGGACTTTGTGTCGGTCTGTTGTGGTGAAGAAGGAGCTAAGCCGAAAAGCGAAGCTCTCGATTTACCGGTCGATCTACGTTCATACCCTCACCTATTGTCACGAGCTGTGGGTCGTGACCAAAAGAACAAGATCCTGGATACAAGCGGCCGAAATTAGTTTCCTCCGCAGGGTGTCTGGGCTCTCCCTTAGAGATAAGGTGAGAAGCTCGGTCATCCGGGAGGGGCTCAGAGTAGAGCCGCTGCTCCTCCTTGTTGGTAACGAGGCTGTAGTGGCAACTTCAATCTGCGGGAGGTTAATCTTTTCCAGAAGAGAGGCGTGGCATCTCACAACGAGGTAACCGAGAACTTGTGGTGGCGGGAGTGAGGCACTAAGTCATATAGTTTTGCTACAGCAACTCTGTGTTTGGTTGTCAGCAGGAAAACTCAATGGTCACTGTATTAGGTGTTGGTAGGTGGTGTCGTCTTTTAGCTTTAACACCTTGCATTAATTAATGTGTTTAGTGTTTCCACAGGATGCCAATTTTTTATTTTTTTTTCCATCCAGTGGTTACAGAGGTGTACTTAAGTGGCTTTAGTTTGCCTTTCATAATACAAAGTAGCCTGTCACTCTATCCTGAACAGCAATTCTATACAGTATATTCTCCATAACACTAATACACACATTTTCAGTGTCCATTATTCTATTTCAAGATGGTGACAATATTATTAGAATGTATGTGATTTATTTAAATAACAATTACTAGATAATTTTTAATAATAATTATTATTATTATTATTATTTTCTTCAAGGTTTAAAAATAATCATGCAGTGCCTTTGCAATGAATTAGCTAAAAACTGGTTCTCACATCAATTACATTTAAAAGGTAGACGAATAAAATAATACGCGAATAAATGCCAACCTGATTACAGCTAAATAAATATATAGAAAATACAGCGGCCAGCACATTTTATTCACAGCATGTCAGCTATTTGTGGAGTCGAGTTTAAGTAACATACGACTTAACTTTTTTGAATGAATACCTACATTTTTTTGTGTGTGAAAATACATTGTAACAGAAAAAAAGAAAAAAAAACTCACAATCAACACACATCTTGCAAGCGTTGTAAGCATATCCCAATTCAACACAATTCAGTGTTTCAGAATTGCATTCACAAAGCCCAACAAACATCATCTCCTGTTTACCACCTAAGTCAAAGTTCAAACTAGAAATGCACAGCTAAACATAAGAGGCTGTTATTCATTGTTGCAGATATAAAGCAGCTGCCTGCTTCAGATTCCTCCTTGGGCCATATGAGAAAAGAGGAGCAGTGTTCCGGTTATCTGATTCCAAGGACGGATAAAGCCTCTCATATGCTCTCCCTAGTGATAGAGGATATTGAAGTGGCTCTCGGCGAGACAAAGTGCATTTCCCAAGGTCAAAAATCATGTAGTGCAGTTCCCCTCTGCTATGATGCAAACCTAAATGTGGACCAGTCAGCATGAATAGCCCCGCTTAGCCCTGAAGGACCTGGCCTACTGTGGAGATAGTGATTTCATTCATTGCAGGAAACTAGTGAGGCTGCAACTGCTACGTGCAGCAGGAATAAATCCGAGTCAGCCGTGAGCATTCACTCGCAAGTTATCCACCGTGGTAGATGGCAAACACGTTGACAAATCGGCCACATTCTACGGAATCTTCCCTCGTAAAACGACCTGACGGCGGACGTCGGTGCAGCCAGCGTCCAGCACCGCATGCACCCCCGGGGTCTCACCTTACCTTACACCCGAACATGAGCGAAAGGGTCCGGTTGCTGCAGATGACTTTACACTGGCACATGACCGGCGAGAGACACTTTAGATTCCTGATATTAGGCAGCGACATCAGTCCAAAGCCTCACATCCACAGCGCTGCTCTGTCCACCGCCACCGCCGCCGCGACACGGTTGCCGGAGAGCCGCGGAAGTGTGTGTGTGTGTGTGTGTGTGTGTGTGTGTGTGCGTGAGTGTTGGGGGGGGGGGGGACTGTCCCTACTGGGTAACAACCGATGAAAATGGGAGCAATTTCGGCTATAATTAACCGCTTTTTTTTCCTCTTTAGGTTCTTTAGTGTACAGTTTACCCCACCCCATTTCTCTCCTTCTCGCTCTTCCCCTCGCTCGCTCGTTCTAATATTTGACTGAAAGTTTTCGTTCAACTCGAATCAAACGAGGAAACTATTTTATTTTACGAACAGCACGCACATCAAGCTGATATTACAGTAACTATAATTATTAATCACACCGCTGTTCGTTTTATCGGCATGTTGCGGTAGCCGTGTGGAATGGGACGACTGCGCCCCCTGTCGCCATAGAAAGTCCCAGTTTATGTGGAGCTGTCCGTGGTGCTGAAAGGCAAAATGCCTTCGTGTGGTGTGTCTACTTTAGTGATTGAGGTGAACCCCGCTGCCATTCATTGGCGTGCTCGCTCAAGGTGGTTTCCACCTAGCCTTTATTAAATGAGTCCAAAAGTGTCAGTAACACATGCGCACTCACGTACACACAAACACACACGCCAACTAGAAAGGTGATGCATTAAGCTCTCTTCATGTTAGCCCGCACTGCCGTGACATCTCAGTTAAAATTAAACGCTGCAATGTTATTGTTATTGTTATTGTTCTCGTTTGTGTTCGCAGTGATTTTCTCGTGGTACTCAGGCTTCCTCTCAAATCCCCAAAACATGCATGTTGTTGTGAATGTGATCGCGAATGATCTGTGTACTCCGTCTCTCACCCAATGTCAGCATGAGTGGGCTCCAGCTCACACATGAGGACAAGCGGTACGGAAAACAGTTGCATGGCGAATCATGGGAGCCGTTCATTTCAAATGGTTTGACATCATTATATAATTTTTGTTGTTTCTGATAGTTTATAAAAAAAAAAAGATCCATGCTTTTTACTGGACAATGACAAATGATATGAGATTTTTTTTTTTTTAAATCTATATTACGCAAAGTAATTTTGAGTTTCAGTACAGTGTGTCTCCTTTGCAGGACTGTGGTGACATGAAGGCCCCACAGGGTGGAGTGAGAGAACCGGCTAGGTTATATTTAAATATTGTGCATTCATCTCAGGACCGACTGCGGCGCTGGGCTCCATGCTCCCAGGTGACGTCAGCGGTAAAATAAATAAATAAATACATCGACTACATCGCTCTCTAAGAGGGATATCCCGGGAAGCATGCACTAAAAAAAGCATTAAGTTTCTCACAGATCTAGTGGGTCAAGGCCCAAAGGAGTTATAAGAAAATGAGCTTTACTGTTAAATCTCTCGACCAACAGTCCGTCTGTTTGAGCATATATACTGTAGCTCGTACTACCAACAATTATAATTCATATAAGTGAAGAAGAATGTGTGTGTGTGTTTTGTGCCTTCAAAGTTAAATGACGTATTTCCTTATTGTTATTCTGTGCTTTTCTCAGATGGAAGAAGTCCAAGATGACTTTTTAAACCCACATTAAGGTTTCCATGGATATTGCTGTGTTCAAGACAAGACACAGACGTCCTTGATTGCAGCAGTTAATGCATTCTAATGCTCTGGCCGTAAGTGTTCACTGTGAGCTTGCCATGATGAGTAATAGGCCTGCAATAGATTCTTTCTTCTAAATCACACACTGGTGGTTCCCCTTTTTTCCCGCAGGTTCTCCTTATATGAGACCTATACTATTTACACATCCGTCACATCAAACTCCTGTTATTAACAAGTTCCTAAGGAGATACAGTGTAGTGTAAACATTAAAACCACTGGATAATCATTGAGTTAACATAACTGCAGAGACATAAGAAATACTGCATATTTCCAAAAAGTAGAGGAAGACTTTCTCATCATTCTTATCTGACTTTATTACTGCCAACAGCTTCTTTATAAATTATTTCCATAACTGCACCCCCACACACCTATAAGTGCAAATGCCCCAAAAGTTGCAGTTTGGAGTTCAACCAATATTTTCTGGAAAAACACTATGCCTCAAGTCAAACTAGCCATCATCGTGAGAAAGGTTCCTAAATCTTGTGAGATAGATATACTTTTTTTTTGTGCTTTTTGTGTGTGTGTGTGTGTGAGTGTAAGGGGGAGGTGTGGGTGGATGCCACCACAGAAGGGCCCCAGTAATTGGCAATAACCATGGTACAGGATATGGATATGGAGCTTACTGCGAAATAGTTAAGTGTCCAACTTTTCAGCACAAAACGAGCAAAACAATTGATTAGTTATCAGTAGTGCACACAAATTATTCATTAAATCAATCAATGCCTATATAACACAACTAGGTGACATCATCACTTTGCACTTTGCACCTTTGACATTAAAACCTTTTTGGCCCCATACCTCCATACAGGAATTTTCAAAAGGGGAGTAAAACTAAAAACTAAAACGAAACAAAACAAAAAATGTTTTTTTGTTTTTTTTTAGTTTAAATATGCAGTTTTTGACTTCTTTTTAGAATTCATTGTCAATAACAATCACCTGGATAGTTGATAAAGGTTTTATGATGGTAGCTGTTTGAGCCTGGACTGTCTAAGGGAGCCACAAAGCTAAACATCCATCCATCCATCCATCCATCCATCAATTCAAAAGAAATCTGTCCATGTGAAAATGCATTTGCAGATCACTGTATGCCAGAGCCGCAGGTGGCACTACTGACCCCAACCTCAAGGCCATTTACGTGATCAGGCAGTAAAGAAAGTCATTTCCAGA